>NW_008664188.1:14371-17348 GCF_000695815.1 Acanthisitta chloris | reverse complement strand
GGAATGAAAGGATGTCTTATCTGTGAGATAAAAATAGTGTTGCAATATTTGTGTCCAACAAATTGCTTTTAGACAAGAGGTGTTACTGTCTAGATGGTAGTGTGTATTCTTCCCATTTTGTGGTGCTGTAGCAGAAATTGAATCGTCCCAGAAAAACTCGGTTGTAAAATGCCATATGCATTGTTGCAGGGGATTAGGTTTGCCCACATCCTGTCTGTATACTGTACAAAAGCTGTTGTAGGGCTACTATCCTCCATTTGAACAGATACTCCAAAAATGGTTATATCTGGGCTCTTTCTCATAACTGCTACAGCTTCAGAACTGAAATCCTTCTTTTCTTCTTTTAAAATGTAAGTTGATGTTGTGAAAATAACCCCTGAAGTAGTAACCAAAATACAGACTGGAGGAAGGAGAGAAAAGGAAAAAGCTATTAAATGGACAGCTTTGGCTAAAAAACAGATGCACGCACATCTGGCATCAAATATTTTTCTATAAACTACAGAAGAAAGCTTAAAAATTTTGTAATTCCTGTAATTTCTGAGTGCAGGTATGGTACCTCTCTCTAGCCTGGCCATGAAGTCTGCCAACTCTAACCCGAGATAAATTTTTTCTTGCCTGGAGTAAGTAGAAGAGGCTATTTATGATTGCAACACAAAATGACTGTACAGCATTTGGGGCACATCCTTTTTCCTGGTGCTTACAGGCCAAATTCAGTGTTAAAGAGATCAAGTGCAACTCATTTCAAGCAGTTATGTCTCCTTGGCTGCAGTGAAAGCATTTTAAAAAATATTTGCTCTTGCATAGTTCTCATTCCAAGCCTGAAATGAAATAACAGAATACTTAGTTTCACTCTTCTAATGACATTAAGAGTGTAAAACATTATATTATGTGTTGCATGAGCTTCATATCATGAATTCAATTGCAGTTCTTTCCTCAAAATTTGAAAAAGATGTTAATGAGTATAGGTTGCTCTACTAGCATAGTTATGTATGACAGGTTTGGTGTTCTACTGTATATAGATTTTCAATGTTTTTAGAAGTATTTACATAGTTGTGTTTTTTTTTCTGGTAGTCACATTTTTAAATAATTTTATTTCCTTGTTAATAATACTGGCATTTGTCTTTTTCTTGGTTCAACATGCTGATAATACAGTCATAGATCATTGTGAAGTTATAACAACCCTAATTTGTTCGCTAAGCTGTTAAACCTCTAAAGAAACAAAATTTCCAAGTAGCATAACTTTATTTAAATTATTTAAAATAATTCTTGGGAAAGCTTCACCCTAGACATTCTTCATTTAAACAGGGAACTAGGGGGAAAAAAAGAGAAAGAAAAAAAAAAGTGTCTACACGGGGCTCTCCTGTTCTTAATTTTGGTTGAAACCATACATACCCCTTTGAAGTATTGGCTCTAGTAATACACACCTTATCCCTCTCTGTGCCAGCCATATGAACCTATTTACATTGTAAGATTCAGCCAGAGGCCAGGAAAGAGATATGTACAGTAATTCCAAACACAGTCTATAAGGAAGTGCCTCAAAGATTTTCATAAAAGTCAGTGACACCTATCAAATGGCATTAGAAACATGTAAGCAGGCATGGCCATGATTACCTCAAACTGACATGATAGTACCTGTCTCAAAGAAATTGCACTTTATTGAATTGTCTTTAAACATTTATATAAAGTAACAAAGTCAGCAAAGTAGTTTAAACTTCCACCAAAACAGATGTCTAAGAGTGACTGTGCTTTGAAATATAAATGAAGTCAAGGGTCTTCTGTTGCTTTTGAGTAAGACAAGCTGACTGAAAAGCAAAACAATTTAAATGAAAAACATTGTTTTTCTGTTGTGGTACTTTTAGCCATAACTATCTATCTGTCTGTCTTTCTGTCTGTCTGCCTATCTAATAAAAGTAATCTGTGCTCTTAAAGGTAAAGAAACAAGACTGACAATGCACTCCAAAGGCAGCCTTTACTACTTTTAAATAACAGGAGATATTATTTTCCGTCTCTGGATCCCTCTTCAGTACCAGGTACCACATGCCCTTACACGGAATTACATAAATTTCAGCAAAGTTACCAAGTACCATCAACACACATTCTAGGTATGATGCTAAATATTTTGGAGATTACTTCAACTACCTAGTTATGAATAATGACAGTCTGGTGTATGTCATAAATCTACAGTAAATCATAAATCTGACATAAATTACCATAGTAGGAGGGGAACTGAGATAAAGCCATACACATTCAGCAGTAACAGCTTTGGATCACCACAGAACATATGCGTGTGCTTGACTTTTAGTACTGAAACCATCTACATTCTTCAAGGGAAATATGCACTTGAGGGACTTTTTGCTTATATCATCAAACCTTTGGAAAAACTGTGTTTTTCAGAATTTTCTGGGACTGAATTTTTTGGTAGTTTTTTTTCACATTATACAATATTGACAGCATTTGTCACTCTGTCACAGTCAACAACTGATTGGGCATAGATCCCTGGATACTCACACTGCACCACTTCTCTATCGTGATCTCAGTCTGTGTATGAGCATGTGTTGAACACATTAAAATGAATCATCAAAAGGCACCAGGTGCATGGAGTGAACAGAGACGTATAAAAAAGCAAAAAAGTCATAAGTAAGTGCTATCATGCCTTGTTTTCCATGAAATAAACAAGGGAATACTGCACCATTCCATATTTATTATGGTTAAGGGTTTATTTAGCTCCCACAGTAATCCAGACCATCCCTAGGCCAAAGAGTTTCATGTACTAAGATGGGGGAGATGGTGGAACTAACTTCAAAAGTGCTGAATATCCATCAAATAGTTTTGCTGTGGGCTATGTCCATATGCACTTTGTAACCCTTTCTCAAACTCCAGAATTATTTAATGGTGTTTCTGCTTAGACTGTAACATCTCCAATTAGCATAACATTTTTGTTCTTGGACCTTGATCTCTGGTGTTTGGTGATATTTGG
>NW_008664188.1:2628-14330 GCF_000695815.1 Acanthisitta chloris | reverse complement strand
TGGACATAAATTCACCAGACTTCAAATTCCAACCAGAGGCATCTCTTGCTTTTGCTCTGCATACATTGCTGGATCACAGAGGGATGTGCAAGTTTTTTGGGTCCTTCCCTGGATCTCCATCCCTGTCTGTTTAGCATCACCTTTGGATTCAGTCTCAGAAATTATTGTGGTGCTAGGATGCTCTGCAGATTCTCTGCAGTTCTGGCCAGATCTCTGTCCTTTGGCACCTCACCTGCTCTAATGCTGATGTTCTCTGTAGAAGCCAATGAAATTTGGTGGTCAAGTTCATGGGAAGAAAATTGTTCCACCAAGCTCTGTGATAACTTTGCCACACTTGATGGGGGCATAAGTTCCACACTTTATGCCAGAAGCTCTAGAAGTGGCTTTCAAGTGCTTTCTTATTAGCTTTTCTATTTACTACCTCTAGCATTACTTAGATTCCTCAAATCCCTATCAAAATAAAAATTAGATTAATTACTTTCTGAACCTTTTCTTCAAGTGTAAATAGTAAAGTGTCTGGTAGTGAACAGCAGTTTGACATTTCATTTGCATTACATTGATATGCAAATCTGCTAAAAGTAACCAAAGAAAATGTGCATTTGTTACCACCAAAAATGTTCCAGCATTACTGCTGGAAGGTTAGGTCATATCCTCTTCACTTTGCTGAAGGTATAGCGAAATTTTCTATACCTGCATACTGAAAAAAAAAAAAAGCTAATCCTTAGTATTATTACCATCAATTATTCCTACTACCGTTATTACTGTTAATGCAATATGTTATCACTGACAGCTGATACCAGGGACCCACCATCAAAGCTCAGAATACCAAATCCAGAATACAGAAGAAGGCACACACACTTCTGGAAATTCCCTCAAAGTCTACAAACTCAGCCCTTTAGACAAACACCATCGAGGAACTGTGTTGGTGGTCTCCAACCTGAGATAGCTGGATGATGTGCAATCTTTGCTGTAGAGATGGGCAATAAATATCAGCTGGACAATTCACATGTCAGCCACTCCTAACTATACCTTTTCTGGAGAGTCCTGTCTACATAATTCCTTCCTTTCTTTCCAGCATTATGCTGCCTGGTCTTGCTGAATTGTCAGTTTGGCTGATTTTCTTGGAAATGCTTTAAAAAAGTGAACCAAGTCATGCTCTCACACAACGATACCTGGAAGAACAAAAATTAGAAATCTTGCCTTTCTGTTGGCACGCAGCTGCTAAGATCAAAGCCCTGGGGCAGGAAGGGCAGGGATCATCGTCCCACTGCTGTGAGAGCATAGCCAGCTGCTTGCCAGCCTGCTTGCCAGCCTGTCATGCTCTGTGAGCCTCATGCAATTGAGAGATTTGGCAGCCCTGTCTTGTCTATCCACACCTCCAGTGCAATATTGAAAGAGAGTAACCAATAGCCTTAGGGATGAGGCACTGAGCTGAAAATATAAGGTTTGGGCTTTACCACTACAAAGGACTGACAATAATTCTGTGTGCATCCCTAACCATATTTTTGACACGTCAATTTTTTTATATCCCTGCTGGCAGACAGCTATTGTTCTGACCCTTCTTCCTTTGCCATGAGTTGCACAAGTTCATCCCACCCAGCATGCGGAGCAGGTCCCAAGTGTGGTGGATCCAGGCCTTGGTCCTGTTGCTTCTCAGAAGGAATCAGCCAAATTCAGAGCTCTGCTTGCTCCATGCACATTAACAGGCAGGGGCTAAACTAAGATATCAGGATATGGATGTCCATGTCACAAACAGCCCTACAAACTAGCAGTATATTCTGAGTACAATACTTGAAAGTAGGAGGATGCCAAAGAAGAAAGCCTTCTTCTGCAGTCATCTGTAGGGTTGTAGTCTGTGTGATGCATCTTCATATCTGAGATTTGAAGGTACAACATGTGTAACCTGCTGAAAGAAGGTGAATAACAGACTACAATTGCAGAGCAGTCTTTAGATCTGAACCAATTTTTTTAAAGCCTAAGTGAATCTGCAATCATAAAAATTATCTCATTAAAAAATGGCTTCAAAATCAGACAGGCAACTGCACAAACCTGTGGCCGCTAGACGCTTTCTCTGTATGGCCCCACCAGTTAGTATTCAGGGCTGAAGCAAGCTTGTTACTGCCCAATACTGAACGAACAAAGAGACAGAGTCTGGTTGCACTAGGGTGCATTTTGGAAAGAGAGAATGTGAGAGAATTATTCTTTGACAAATTTCATTTAAACAGGCTTCAATGGAAATTTAAAGAATTCATTGCATGCTGGCAGCAGGAAAATGATCACTGGTTTTAATATGAGCACTGTACTCAGTCGTACACCCCTCATTACCTTTCTATTTCTATCACTTCATTGTTTCTCAGACAAAGCATTAGCATTTCTTTCATTTCTGTAATAAGAAAATATGATATTTATTACTGAGAGGTAGAAACTAGACACAGAAGGTGGGCAGCTTTCATCCAGAGGGACAAGACAAGTGCTCTATATGAGTGTTACTAAATGCGGTGCCATGACTCACATGCAATATCATTTTAACAACTTTCTGTGTTTAATTTCCTTTTCTTTAACCAGTAGCCTAACACAGCAGCACTCAGACTGTGGTCTATGGACCACCAGTGGTTTGTGGGGCTCTCCCGGGTGGTCTGGGGAGTTAAATGTTTTGGGAGCTATAGCATACCCAACAGATCTCAGGGAAGGGAACTGAGTGCTCCAGAAGGTGATTTTTTTTCTTACTGTGTGAATGGTGTCTGGAGCAAAGAAAGCTGGAAGGCCATTGGTTAGAGAGCCCTTTAACTTTAATTTTTTGGGGGAAAAAAGTGCTAACATTTGGACTTTGGACACTGCTTTACATTCATAGTGTCTACACCAGTCAGAAAGCTTTAAGCCTTTGCAAGGGAAGATAAAACAGAGATGCAGATGATGCAGAAAAATATGTCCAAAAAGCTGCAGAGGGTACTGGTAGCCAGGCAGGTTTTATCCACCTGACATTTTGGGGAGATTTTGGGCAGTTGGGTCTCATTACTTAGGCCAGATTTAGTCTTGGCTTCGTGCCTCCCAGTTCCTGTGAGGTCCCAATGTCCTCAAGGGAGAACATCCCTGGGTTTCTTGTCCCCTGATCCTTAAGAGGTTTTATTTGGCAGGTGGTGGGTAGCAGGTGATGGAGCACATGGACCTGTTCATCTCCAAATGCACATGGTATATCTCCCACAGAGGGACTGCATGGTGGCATGTCCTGGTGACGGACACACTACCCGGTGCCTATATGGGGCTGAGCAGCAATTAGTACTAACCCTGTGAAATACAGAGGACACTTGCCACTCTGCTAGCAACCTTCATGGACCTGGGGTGCCACCTGAACTTGGGTTGCATATGTGGATCCACCTAGCACCTGGCAGTGACATTTGGGGTTGAATTCCAAAGGAAAGGTTGCCATCTACTGAAATGCAGCACCCAGCTTCTCCTTGGAGATCCTTTCCAGTACTTGTTGACCTAGCCTAACCCTGCCACAACTTATGAGATCCTGTGAGCAAATTGCCTAAGGGGGTATGGCTGCAGGCCAGATAAGGAGAAATGTAGTATTTCGTAGTGTGTGTGCTTCACTGTTCAAAAATGCAACAGCTTCAAGAGGGTAGAGAGTATGGGGGAAAACTGGAAAGCTGTTTGTGTGTCCAAAATTAGACCTTATACCAGAAGCAAAAAGGAGGAAAATATAACTAGTTTACAGAGAGAGAACACTTCCAGTAAGAACCATTTAGTCTATTTCTAGCAATGAAGTCGGTCCTGGGAAATTTCCATTGCATTATGATGGGCTTAATTAGAATTGTTATAATCAAATAAGTGCATTTGGCAGAGTGGTGGGAAAGGAGAATGATTCCATTGCAGGGTCAGCTGCATGCCTACTTTTTGCTCATCCTATCAGATGTACCTAGTCAGATGTTGGGCTTTAATTTTCCTCAGGTGAAATTCCAGTGATTTCCCAGGCTCAGAATCAATTCTGGGGTGCTCAGTTCTGAGTATTAGTCCCAGATGACCAACAAGTCCAAGTAGATCTGGGGCATGCAGGCTTTCTACAGACTCATTAGGAAAAAAAAATTCAAATGCAGAAACATGTTCTAGTTAAATTATTAGGTCATGCAAGCCTGTTCTGTACAGTCTAGACCCTTTAGCTGTCCCTATAAGATAAATTGACTTCCAGAGCACCGGTGTGAACCCCAGTGGCTTCAGTGAGATTAAATTTAAGCCTCACATAATAATGTCAGGTCTTGCAGTATTCCTGGGAGCCTCATAACTGCTCAAAATTGCTAGATAGAGTCCAGTGTGGCCCTCTCTTCCATCTTCACTCTTGGATTCTCTCTTGCCTCAGAGGCTTAGATTTTTTACGAAGAAATCTTCCTGTCTCTATTATTTAATGCTATTTTGAACTTTCATGTTATATGAGATTTGACAAGGAAGATGAAGGCTTCTTTCTCCTCTCATTCAGGTCTTAAGTCTGAAAATGTCATTAGAGCTACAGGTTCTATCTACAGTACTAGTATATCTTACCTAGAAAAACTAAGTGAATATTAATTCTAGTTTCACAAAATACATTTTTAGTAACATCTAAGAAATTCTTCAGAACTTTTTGCTTTCTTCAAAGTGACTAAAAAGTTGCTCTCTGTGATAAATGAAAGGATCTCAAGGGCCAGAATGGAGGGCCAACATCAGAAAAAAATTTTCAAGTGAATCAAAACACTCAGTTCTGAAGAAACCCACCCAAATGGTTCTTTTGATATTTCTCCTAATTTGGCGCAGAGAAGTTCCAAAACTTGCCATGATTTCAGAGCAAAACTGGGCTAAATAAAAAGATAATCAGGCATGTGATATACTCCAGGGACTCAGAAAGCTCCAGTTTTCTTTCCATACATTATTGTAATACTTGCACTAGTACCAATGCCAGGGGTGCCTTCAGAATTTCAGTTGTTATGAGTAAGCCATTTTAATGCAGAGATCACTTTAAAAAGGATGTAACACTAGGTGAAAGCAAATGCATGCTGCTCTACAATCAGAAGATTAGAAGACAACTAGCCAAGGAAACCTAGGAATATATCACATTTGGTTTCCAGGCTGAGAATCACTATTTTTTGCCAGATTTCAAACAATTTTACTGTAGTTACTAAAACAATACACCACTAAGCCACCAAAATGATATTTTTGGAGTGAAATGAACATTCAGTAATATTTGATACTTCCAAAGTACTGTTCGTAATCACTTGAGAGAGAATATTTTTTTGCCTCTTTTTTTTTAAAAATCTTCTTGTGAAGTGAGAGGAATGTGCAAACCAGTATGGGCTAGTAAAGCATATGACACAAAGTTTGGCTCTACTGAAGTCATAATTGGATGAGACTATGATCCACCCACAGAAATAACACAAATCCTTTAACAAGAGACTTAAGAACAGTTAACTAAAGCCAACATAGCAACAAACTTCCCCTGAAAACACACCTTATCTCAGGAAGTGAAAAGTATTCACTGCCTAAATTTCAATTAACTTTGTCACGCTTTTCAGAACCACAGCAGTTCGAGCTTGATTCACGTTATGATGACAGATAATTGCTTTTACAGGTCTGATTTGGTGGAACTGTGGAAAAAGGCTTGCCAGACTGTATTACATGAGTGAAAAACATTAAATAGACAGCTAACGTGTCTCATCTCTTCCTCTACTCTTCTTTTTTTTCCTATCTTTTGTAACAACCCATAGAGGTTTATGTGTGTGCATCTGTGTGTGTCTTTGTGTCTGTGTCAGTAAAAGCCCAAACATTAGATCACAAGTTCTTGTTTATATAAGCTTCAATTTACCCTTCAGGCAGAAATTTAGAGATTTCCAAACACACAGATGCTTGCCACTATCCAAATTCAATTTGAAATGCTCTGCACAACATCTCCTTTAACTTAACTAACCTTGTATTGTTCAAATACTTCATAATGCATTTTGATTGCCAAATATCATTACAAACTTCGCCATTGTTAACAAAGCTAATTGAAACACAAATAAATGGAATTCCATAAAATGTCAAATCTTCTAAAAAAATTGTATTCATTTTATTAAACACATAAATCTGATTTTACAAATCATTATTATGCAAAGTTATTAGGGAAAAACTATCAAAAAAAAAAAAAAGAAAATGTTGCTACCTGGTATGATCTAGACTCTGGAAGAGACCCTAGCAGAGTTGTCGGAATGGGTCATCATCTGTCAGGAGTTTCAGGAATAACATTCACCTAGAGCAAAACCTAAAGAAGGGAGGCAGAAACAAAGCAAGGTTTACTTAGGGAATTGCCAAAGAATGCTTCCCTGAAGGGAAGATTTGGAAGTCTCTGGAAGACACAGGGAGAAGGGCCAAACTTAGCATGCTCTGGGGAGTGTAAAGTTTTAAGACCATGACACACTGCAGTTTCTTTTGATGGGCACACTGTGGAGGCAGCAGTTCTACACTCTAGAAATAATTTGAATAGGATGGATTCAGGAAGAGAGAATCAGTGTCACTAACCTCCAAAAAAGCTCGTGCTGCAAATAGCACAGAGGAGTCTTCAAGTTCTCACCCCTTATGAATTAATTTCAAGAGAATACACAAAGTAATACACAAAGAAAACGTAGCTTAGTTACAGACATAATTAATCTCCGTTTTGCCCCTATGTTGCTGGTAAGTAATGCTGCTTTCAACTATGGGGTTTTTTTTCAGACACGACATGGTTTAGAGAGTGGATGCATATGGCCTTCTGAAAAACCATGAAAATCTGAGTCAGTAGCAATGTTATCTGCTAGATTCTGTGCTGAATCACGAAGCAGTATTCTGAACTTAGGATCTTCTGCAGGAGGTCTTCCTGCTCCTACTTTTCCCTGGTCCTTCTGTGTCTCCCAGGAAAGGGATGTGGGACCCCAGTCTGCAATTTCCATCCTGTGGAATAGACATGCACTAGTCTTAATAACAATTAACTCATCCAATTTTACTGTTTTTTAATTTTTCTCTAATGAGCTAGCTGCTGCAGAGTAAATTTGTGACAAAGCTTTTTATGCTGTTAAAGTGGCCTGTGATTCTACAGTGTCCTCTACCAGACATGATATAAGATGGACAGGATGGATGAAAGATGGACAGGATGTGCTGGGTACAGTGCAAGATACAGTAGGTAATTATATGTGCATGGGATGATGCTGCAAACAGCTGAAATGCTGCAAGTTTACTTCTTAATTTAGCCAATAGCAACTTGCTCATCCACCTATATGCATTTGTGCATGCCCACAGGATATCCATATATTGTCCTTTTCTGGCACAACATAAATCTATTGCAGAAATCGTTGCATAGCTTGAAAAATGTAAGCACAGTGCGTTCTCCAACATTCATAGCAACATATGTCTGTGTATCTTGTTCAGAGTTGTGCCTGAAACATGTTAATGTGCATGTACAAGTAACGGCACGTAAAGGGGGTTTTGTTTTAGGCATGTTTTACCCCTGGATTTATATGGGCATGAGGTAACACCTACTTTTTTTTTTCTTCAAAGAGCTAATCCACATGCATAATTGAAACAAGTCCGTATTTTGCTCACTATAAATATGTACCATATGTATTTCTTATAAATGTTACATTTTGTAGCATGGTGGGATTTGCTCGTACCTGTGAGTTATGTCAACCTTCATCCAAAGGGAAATAAAAATGAAGAACATTGCATAGTACAATATGGGGTGTCCTAGACATAGTCAGATGCAAGTCTATAAGTACAGTAAACAGCTACATTATCACCCTATTGATTTACTCTGTGTAATATGATGGCTTGATTGCTGTAAACAGGAATCATGCCACTAAAACAACAAACAAAATTGATTGTACTGAAGCACACACATTGTAATTTCCACTGGCTTTTAGGCTTGCTGTGGTATACATTCACAGACCACGGGGTTATGATTAGCTGTTCTTTATGGTCTAACAAGAGAATAAAGATGTGAAAATGTTGTGAATGCACTGCAATGCATCCTTAAGAATGTGAGTGCTGGGCTGCTCACAGTTTGAAGGCATTTTAAAAGAATTAATCATGTGACAGTGCCTTGGCTTTAGCTAAATAAACACTCTTGAACTTCCTTCAGCACCCTTATGACACACTACAAGTTAACTTTTTTAAAAATACAGGCATATCACAGAAAAAGGTGTTACTACTTTGGGTACAATCTTATGTGTCTGAAAAACTCTATTACAGGACCCTTTTCCCACCAGGTCCAAGTGACCCAATAAAAAGCCTTTACACCCATGTTCACCAGCAGAAAATCCTTTGTGTAGTCCAAGAGATATAAAACAAACTGGAGAAAAAACATAACACAACTTCAAAGATTTCTGAGATGTTTATCCTCTCATTTGTGCATCTGCTAAAAAGTCTCTGTTTTCACTTAATATATTAAAAAATACAACAAAAAAATAGAAAAGCAACTTGTGAACCAATTACTAACAAGTAAAAGTATAACAGATGCAAACAAAGAGCTGCAGTATTTTTCGCCATATGTTTCAAATCAATCTTATTCCTTCATCAGTTGGAAACAAAGCATAATGTTGTGGTTCTTACAGTAACTAACCTTGGTCTATCAAACCATAGAAAAACTAGCAGTACTTTGACAAGCCACTTGTTCTATTTATCATAAATAGTTAATAGGATTAACTAAGATTCACTGTTCATTTGGAATTATATTATCTAATTATTCCCATTTCAGCTCCTTTTCTAATTGCCCTCTGGTGTTCAAATTCCTTTATTGCTCATTTACTAGTTTCTGCTCTATTCAGTTGGCATTTTGTTTAACAACCTCCAGTCTGGAATTTCAGGTACAGAGGTCTGGAGGCAAATGGGGTGGTGATGGGGAGGAGGACCTGGGGAAAGGACTGTGCAGGACTGCAGCTGCTTTCCCCTCACATGCTGCAGACGGCACGGAGCACTGGGGAGTGCCAACACTGTGGCTACAGTCCCTGACGTCCTCCTGAGAAATCTACCCACACATACAAGCACCTGCACAACATGGCATTTTTACTGTCTTTAAAACAAGCCATTCATCTTGAGGTTAATAGCAAAAAAGCTCCACACACTCCAGTTGCAACAAGACTACCCATGAACTTTGACATGCATTTTAAAACTAGAGACTCTTTCCTGACTTCTCTCTTCCTCCCTCTCTTTTATTTTTTTTTTTCATTTAGCCATTTATTTGGCTTTTGTACCATAGAGCCGAAAAGGTACTCCACATCTTTAAGTCTGTCAGTGTGCAAGGGGCCTGAGAAGACAGTAAGACTGAGTCATGGCAGAGAGTCCCACAGTTTCAAGCTTCAGGTGGGAGGGATGGCTGGATGATCTCTAGAGAGCCCTTCCAACTGCTGTTTCCATCATTCTCCCGTGAAACGTCCTCATAAATGCGCAGAGACACATTAGTAAGAACTGCAGATGCCTTTTTGTCACCTGTCTCCAATGCGTACCGCAGTGGCTAATATTTTGCAAAGGTGCTTTCAATGTGGATGTTAGGGTCTCTTTTACCACCTGCAAGCAATCAGCCACAGTGCCAGGATATTACATGCTGTGCTCACAAACATCTTGCAGGCTTGTTGAAGTGCAGCTCCCTGTGCATACACTGGTATAGGCAGCACTAGCAGGGGATCTCCAGTGTCACAGCATTTACAGGCATGTTGTTGTCAGGTCAGACTCTCTACTCCCTCGGAGTCTTCTGCACTCAACTCTGATCAGGCTGGTGTTTGAGGAGGTAAATATAATCTTGCTTGCTTTGAGGATGAATGAACTGTAGAATCTGAGCATTGTAGGTCTGCCAGATTCCCAGCTCTCTGAACCACCTTAGCTTGTGTTTGCCAAACTTTCACGATTGCTGGCTTATGTTCATGAACTCAGTGAACTTTGCACCCAAAACTAAGGTGAGAAAGCAGTGACTTTTAATGTAAATGCTGTGTTGAGATGTAAGCATGACTTTGGGCCAGCTTCAAAAGAGGACTTCAGCACTTTATTTGGGATCTAGCAGCTTAAGACCAAAACATGACACTGAAAACACCTGCCCAGCCCTGGAGACACCTGCGGTTAACAGGCAGTTAATAGGCAGTTGATATTTTTCAACATAAATTTTCCTCCAAAATTGCTCAGTTTGTGCATCTACATTGACCCATTTTGGCATGGACAATCAAGTTTAGTTCCCTCTTCTTTGTTAGATGATTCAGAGTTATACCTTCTCCCTTAGAGGTAAATGCCCAGGCTCCAGACTAAAACAATTTGGGCAGATTCACAGTTCAGCAGTACTCCACTCCACTGACAAGGCTTCAAGGTTTGTGGGGCCAAACACAATTCAGTTGATTAAGTGGTTAAGTGGTTTAGCTTGGTAGAAAAGGTTCCGAGTTCTGGCTTTTACTCCCAGGACAGTTAAAATACAGGAATGACCATGGGAAGGGGAACCCAAACTGTGCCCTGCAGCTGTAAGCCTAACCACCAGACTATAGACTATGCATGCTCTCTCTCAGTCTTTCACATTTTGTGCCCAGAAGCCCCATTTTCCCAAGAGGGTGAGAAGAGTCCTCTTCTACCTCCCACATCAGCTTATCAGGAACTGGTAACCACCCAGTGATCTCCATCTGCTGGAAAGCAGGAAAAGAGGGATTAAAATATTTTGATATGGAAAGAAGTGAATCTGTTTTCTCAGAGCATTTTCACTACTATTGAAGGGCACAGCACAAATTCTGGCTACATTTTAAAAGAAACAAAGCAGCCCTGCCTAGCTCTTTAGGGACACAGACCTTCCAGAGAGAGTCTTGGCTGTACGTATCAAGTGTGTAAAAGCAATTTTTTTGCAGCCTGTAGTAAAGGGCAAGATCTAAGACATATGATATCCTTAGGGTTTCTTTTTGTCTGGCTTCTGGCAGCTGTATGCTGACTGACATGAGGTAGGTCCTGGCTTAGCTTGCTCTTAGGTTTTAGATTTAGGCATTCTAAGAGGCCTAAATATGTATGGACAATTTGTAGACAACTAATTTGGGGTTCCGGTTTTCATGGTAGGGTACCAGATATTTGAATGGTTTTGGAAACCCAGACTGGGTATTTAAAATGGATCAAGTCTCCAGTATGAAAGTACTAAAATTTCTCTTGTTTATCAGTCTCTCCAGCCTTTCCTGCCCATGCCCTGCAATATACCAGTGAGATGGATACATAGGCAAGACCATGGCTCTGGGACAAGTCCTTGGTCTTTACCTCATTACTTTTTCCTTCATTTTCATGTTCATCTCCTCCCAGGTAGGGCATCTGAGATCATGTTATCAGAGGCAAACCCCCCTTTCTCTTCTCCTCATTTGTGTTTACTCTTCCCGCTGGTTAAAACACAAAGATGCCACAATGATGTCATCCAGATGAGGACACCTCACTGGGCACTTGCATTGGCTGGTGTAGAACCAGAGCCTTTGTTATATTAAAGATTCACAGGAAGATGGATTTGCTGTGTCTGCCATTGCAGACAGCAGCAATGCTCCTGGACAGGTTCTTGTGGCCAAGAGTCACCAAAAAAGCCCTTTGCTCCTGGCTGGCTGAGCAGTGGAGGGTTAGAGATGGACTTGATGTCCCTTACAGAAATGAAACTGGTTAAAACACACACATGGAGACACTGGATTTAAACCTCCCTTTCTGTTTGGTGGCAAGCCAGTATTAGGCAAGCAAAG
>NW_008664188.1:0-2611 GCF_000695815.1 Acanthisitta chloris | reverse complement strand
AATTACTAACTATAAAATGGGAAAATTCAGAGCACTTTCTGACTCTACCCATTGGTAGCATCCCTGAACTGAGGCCCAACAAACTGCTTTACAGAAAAATAAACCAGCAGCAGTAACAAAGACTCTATGCCTGGGTTTCTTTTCCCATGTAAACATAAAGGGGGTGGCACTACTCCCACCTGGTGACTGGACATTACTGCTAGCTCAGGCTGAAAATGGGGCACATGGTGGTCATTTTTCCTCCTGCTAAATGCAAGGACACTAGGTCCCTGTCCAAGGAAAGAATACTGGAGCTTAACCCCATGCCTTGACATGCATGCTATTCTTGTCCAATCCAGCCACTACTTCAAGATCTTTTCTGGTTCAGCAAGATGTAACCAGGTTTCCAATACTTAGTTTCCTTCACAGCTTTGGTTTTCCTGACATAAAAATCTCGAATATAATAATGTAACTGGAGTTATTCTTACACCAGTTTTGACAGATAGCGTTATGGACTGCTGTCATGCTTCAACCCCAGCTGGCAACTAAACCCCACATAGCCACTCACTCACTCCCCTGCCAGGGACTAAAAGTGGGTTTCAATATAGATAGTTTAATAAGTAAAGCAAAAGCCACACAGGCAAGGTAAGCAAAACTAGGAATTCATTTATTGCTTCCCATCAGAGAACAGGCGCTCAACCATCCTCAGGACAGCAGGGCTCCACATAATGGTGACCAGTTTTGACAGATAGCGTTATGGACTGCTGTCATGCTTCAACCCCAGCTGGCAACTAAACCCCACATAGCCACTCACTCACTCCCCTGCCAGGGACTAAAAGTGGGTTTCAATATAGATAGTTTAATAAGTAAAGCAAAAGCCACACAGGCAAGGTAAGCAAAACTAGGAATTCATTTATTGCTTCCCATCAGAGAACAGGCGCTCAACCATCCTCAGGACAGCAGGGCTCCATCACACATAATGGTGACTTGGGAAGACAAATGCCATCAGTCCAAATGTCACCCTCTTCCTCTTCCTTCCCCCAGCCTTATACACGGAGCTTGATACCGTAGGGGATGGGATACCCATGTGGTCAGTTGCAGTCAGCTGCCCCAGCTATGTCCCCTCCCAGCTTCTTGTGCCCTGCAGCCTCCCTGCTGGTGGGGTGAGATGAGGAGCAGAACAGAGGCCTAGTCCTCATGTGATAGCTAAAACATCCATGTATTATCAACACTGTTTCCAGCACAAATCCAAAACGCTGGCCCATATCAGCTGCTGTTAAGAAATTAAACTCTATCCCAGCTAAACTCAGCACAACAGCTTAAAGAGTAGTGCCACTATCTATGGATGTCTGGTCTTCCTCAACTCTGTCACTGATCATTAACTGCAGACCATGGTACTGTTTTTGTGATCCAGAGAGCTCCATTGTCATGAGAGGGACAGTGCCCTACAGCGTTCTCAGAGGAGAAATATCCCCAGCCAAGTGACTTGCACCCTGGCCTGACAGTTTCCCACCCTGTCTCTGACTGGCCAAATCCTGCACAGGACAAAGCTCAAGGTGATGGCTGCAGACAAAGTTTTACAGAGTTGATGCAGTCACTTTTGAAAATGGGTTTGGAGTCAATTTATGCTTAGTTATCACCTTACCACAACATAGTAAAAGCCATATTGTAGCTTTCATGGATAGAAATAATGCAGAGGGATGACTATAATTAATTTGTTGATTTTTTTTTTTTACACTAGGGCCATTGGAAGCACAAAACCATGCAGAGTAAAGAATTTTGAATTTGGATCTCTTTGAATGTTTTGTCCAACTACAGGCAGACAGAAAATTTCCTACTGAATCAGAATGTAGTAGTTTGTATTCTCCATTCCTTGTAGCCATATGGGATACATCATCTCATTAAATATGCTGCTGACACCTTGCTGGCAGGAAGCTGTAGCTGTTGAGTAGGGGCAAAAACGACAAATACTTGATCAGAATATGTCTTCCATGCAGCAACATAGCCACCTATCAGAGCAACATGATGTGCGTAGTTTAAAGCAGAAATAGCAGTAGCCAATTAATGGCTTCACTGCTAGGACAGTGGTAGGAATTGAGCTTTACAGTGTTGATCCCAAATAATCTTATAACCACTAGCAAGAGCAAAGCACAAACAATGTGAGCCCAGATGGTTCCACGATAGATGAGAAGACATCAAAGTCCTGAAAACATAAATGTTTTTTGTTTACTGGGATTCCTCCAAGGTAGAACTTTGTGTTTTTTCTATATCTTGGCCAAGAATCATGTTACTTAAGAATACTTGTGCCCCAATTCATCAAACAGTAGCTGTAGTCTGGAATTGCTAGTCTCATTGACAGACTCCCTAATTTAAAAATTTGGGGAGGTTTAGGGTTAAAAAAAAAACCAAAAAACTAAGGCCATTTACACCATTTCAACAGTATGAAAAAACCAAAAATCTCTATGAAAAGTCATTGTTTTCTACCACTGCCAAGATATAAAACAGATATATGGTGCTCCTTTATTAAGAAAACTGAATTATCCTTGTCTATTATGACTACCATAATATAAAAGTCCTAGTGAAGAGAAGGCAGATTTTAGTTTTCACATATTTTGGCAGGCCCTGCAAACAG
>NW_008664187.1:0-10415 GCF_000695815.1 Acanthisitta chloris | reverse complement strand
CTCAGGTCAGGAAGGATACTGAGGTGCCGGAGCACGTCTTTTCTGAGCAATGAGGCTGGTGAAGGGACTTGAGCACAAGTGCTCTGAGGAGAGGCTGAGGGAGTTGGGATTGTTTAGCCTGGAGAAGAGGAGGCTCAGGGGAGATCTTATCGTCCTCTATAACTACCTGACAGGAGGTTGCAGTCAGGTAGGGATTGGTCTCTTCTCCCAGGCATCTAGCGGTAGGACAAGAGGGTACAGACTCAAGCTCTGCCAGGGGAGGTTTAGGTTGGATATTAGGAAGAGATTTTTTACACAGAGAGTAATCAGGCATTGGAATGGTCTGCCTGGGGAGGTGGTAGATTCACCATCCCTGGAGGTTTTCAAGATGAGACTGGATGTGGCACTTAGTGCCATTGTCTAGTAATGACGGTAGGGTTGGACTCGATGATCTTTGAGGTCTCTTCCAACCAGGTTGATTCTATGATTTGTTACTGCCATCACAGGAGGAAAGTAAATTACCTTTATTCCATGTTACAGTAGAGAAAGAGACTGTTACCTTTATTGCTAATCCAGCTGGAGTTAGCTGCTCAATATTCCGTTCATTCAAACAGTCTTCACCCATCAGAGAAGTGAGATGCTGCAGACATTCTGCATGTCCCTTTGATGCTGCTACATGCAGCAGATTGTTGTCACATTCATCACGGATCTTATCAAGATTATCTGCTGCTAAATGCGGCTGTTAAAAAAAAGCATTATGTTAGTTACAACTAAGGATAAAAAGATACATTAAGCCTCAGAGCTCAAGACACGAGCCAAATAGAAAGAAGGTTTCCCCATAGGCATATTCTTTTATAAGTCAAAACCCAGAACTTTCCACTTCACTATACAGAACCTGGCTACTACTAGCACAAGGATAGAGGCAGTATGTACGTTGACTTGATTAACTGTGTAATTTCTCTCTTTCTCATGCAATTGTCACAGAACAGGGTGAGATTTTGAGTAGCTTTAAGTCTCTGTATTAGTTTTCTCAATTAGGTAGCTGCAAAAACACCCATATTTTAATAACTTCTGTCTACTCTGACTTTGGGGTTTTTGTTTGTTTGTCTAGATTACACTGATGAATAATTGAAGAGGAAACATCCATGACGTCCGAAAAAAATTCCGGATTAATTTTGCTCACCACAAAAGTGGTAGCTTGTGTTAAGCACAATTTAAAATGTAGTTGAAACGCATGACAGAAGACTTCTATGTGATACTTCATTTCCATCAAAGTTTGTTGGAATATTTATCCTAAGTTCTACACGACCATGATGTAATACATTATTTCTGCCCTATTATAACTTACGGACAGAACAATTATATTGATAAACTCCAAAAGGAAAACGGACGATGGAAGACAGAGTTAAGGAGCAGCAATGATTAAGATCCTAGTGTTGTGTAGACTTGCCAGAGTATTGTTCGGTGAGTCTACCTCATTCAGAGGTTTCAACCTGTTTAGAAAAAACAAGCATTTTCTTTCCATCTACCTACCTCTTTCTGCCCCCCATCCCCTCCCCCAATTCCTACTTCAGTGCGAATTTACTTGCTTTTATTTTAACAAGTAATCTAACATACTCTTCAGCTGCTATCTAATTTTGACTCTCTTTCTTTGTTCTTGCTGCGTTGCTAAGAGCATGCCTTTGTGCCTGAGCTAGACTGGTAAACAGAGAAGCTAAACAAAAATCAAACAAAAACAGTTCTTATACATACACGGTGCCTCCAGCAGCTGTTCTGTGTGGAGATCACATGCTCTGCATCATTGTGCTAACTTGCAACCAGTTACTTTGGAAACCATCATTGACAGTGCCTGATCACAGTGCTAGAATTTACTAAAAAAACTTTATATGGGTCAGAGGCCAACGAGGTTTTAGAGAAAGCTGCTGCCTAAGAATGCTGCTGCAACAACACAGTATAAACACTCCTGAATAATAATCAGAATACAACAGAAGCCCCTTTGTTCCCATCATCGACCTCTACATAACAGCTGAGGTAAATCAGCAATAACTGAGAAAAGTGACCCACAAATGTTGTGAAAGGCAAAACTCAATTAGGATTTAAATTTAATGTTTAAGTGATCTCACTAGCTACAACGCCTGCCTTCTGTATGATCTCAGTGTACTACAAAAAACAGCCATCTTGGCCACATTTATATAAAACTACTATCTTGGTTTTGCTACATATTTTATTGAAATATTAAGGCTTTCCATTTGGAAGCCCATATGCTCAATTTCTAAGGAGTATACAAGATAAAAAGGGAAGTGTTTCAAAAGATGCACTTTGTCAGCTTAGCTGGCTTAACAAACCACATCAGAGATCACTTTTATTCTGTTTTTTATGAAAATTATACTCACCAGTAAAGATATTTGGCCTTCCTTTACAATGTTTAAGATGCTCTTAATTTTTTTCACCTCTTCACTCCTCTCTTCTGGGCCTCCTGCACTGTTCCAGTTCATACTCAGTTCCTCTATCTGCTTGCTTTCTGCCACTGCCGTCTGCAGGTGGAAAGTCCTCCGGTGGCAGTTAGGCATGGTCTTCTCAGTTTTATGAGCATGAGGATCAACAAATGTCCTGCTGAGGAAGCCCTTGCCTTGGGCTTCAGACTCATGGACTGAGCTACACTTAACTAAAGGCTGGGAAAGCTCTAATTCTGCTAAATGCTTGTGCTGGTCAAGGACAATGGGCTGTGTTTTTCTCAGCTGAGAGCCTTTCACAGGAGACAGCACACAGAACTGTGCCCTGCCAGCAGGCGAGCTCTCTGTGTTCCCTGCAGAGCAGGTCTTGCCACTAACATCATTCACTGTTGAACACACACCCAAAAGTTTTTTCTCAGGAGCTACCTTTGTAAAAGGAACAAGTTGCTGGCTTGATTTAATATAAGGCACATCCAAAATTTCATCCATATCCAGGTCATAGTGCTCCAGCTCCCCAAGCAAAACAGCAGGCTCGATGTTTTTGCTTTTAAGGTTCTCTCCTTCTCCTGGACTCTGGTTATCATTTGGAGGTGCAGACTGAGAATCACTGTCTTTCTGGTATTCTCCCTTCTGGTTCTTCTGGTCATCACTTTCATTGCTCTCAGAGCTTTCTGGCTGGTGCTTTAATGGGGAAACCCTCTTCACTGGTCTGAATTTATTGCACACATCTGCAATTCCTGTTGGTTTCTGTGCATTTCCAAGAAGAGTTGAGACTCCACAGTTCCAGCTGCTGCTAGAAACTAGAAATAGAGGATTTTGATTTAGAAATGATTGTTACCTGACATGTGAAATGCTATAGCATACTTTAAAGATAAATCTGGCTGAACACCGGTAACAAGAATTACACAGTAACATGCCACATTCATATCTAAGCAGATTTAATGGTATATCTATGCAAAAAACCTGAAGAATTTGACACTCTAGAAAAGAAACTTTGTTCAAGCAAGACATACATCGCAATAATTACAAATAAAGTAGTTCTAATCAAGTAGTGGAGGAGCAGAAGTTGCCAAGGAGCCGGCAGTGTACTCTTGTGGCCAAGAAGGCAAATGATATCCTGGGCTGCATAAGGAGAAGCACTACCAGCAGGTCAAGGGAGGTGATCCTACTATTCTACTCAGCCCTAGTGAAACTGCATCCGGAGTACTTTGTCCAGTTCTGAGCTCCTTCATACAAGAGAGACATGTTGCTCCTGGAGTGGGTCCAGCACAGGGCTAGAAGGTGATTAAGGGACTGGAGGATCTCTGAAGGAGCTGGGCCTGTTCAGCCTGGAGGAGAGACTACTAAGAGGGGACCTCATCAATGTCTGTAAGTATCTGAAGGGAGGGTGTCAAGAGGATGGAGCCAGGATCTTCCTGGTGGTGCTGAGCAATAGGCCTAGAGGCAACAGGCAGAAACTGATGCACAGGAAGTTCCACCTGAATATGAGAAAGAACTTCTTAACTTTGAGGGTGACCAAGCCCTGGAACAGACTGTCAAGAGATGTTACAGAGTCTCCCTCACTGAAGATATTCAAGAACCATCTGCATGCAATCCTGTGCATTTTGCTCTAGCATGAGCCCTACTTGAGCAGGGAGATTGGGCTAAATGACCTACTATGGCTATTTTCAACCTTACCCACTCTGTGAATAATAGCTTAGTGGCATTTACAGTGGTTCTGTCTAACTATGCTAGTTTGTATTCTGCTCTGCATGGAGATGCATCCTAAGAGTAGATGATTTTCTGGAAGGGCAATAAAAGAGTTAGTGAAAAATTTTTAGTGGATTTGTTTTAACAACAGTAACAATTCAACTTTTAAGGGCTGTTTTCTCTAGTGGATGTATTTTTCATACAAAAACTGGAAATTCATATGAACAGCAATGGAGAGCTGGGACTGTTCAGCCTGGGGAAGAGAAGGGTCAGAAGGAATTTCATCATTATGAAGATAGAGTAATGCTTTTCTTCGTGGTGCCCATTTACAGGAAAAGAGGCAACAGGCACAAAGCAAACACATGAAATTCTATCTGAACACAAGAAAACACTTTTTACTGTGAGACTGGTCAAACATTGGCAAAGTTGCCCAGAGACATTGCAAAGTCTCCATCCTTAGAGATACTCAAAATTCAACTGGACACAGTCTTGTGCTTAATGTGCTTTAGATGCCCCTGCTAAAGCATGGCCATTAGACTAGATGATCTGAAGTGGTCCTAGCCAACCTAAACAATGTTGTGATTCTCTAATCTAAAAACTAAGCCTACTTATTTAGTGATGATGTTTCCTTTTCCACTGCTCCTGTCTTTGTTAGGCTTCTCTGTCAAACTTTCCATCCCTTATATGTATAACATGTACACACACACACACACATCTACAGCTCTGGATCTTCCTGACCATTATTTCAGCGCGCTACAGGATATAGAGTTTGACCAGTGAATCTGACTTGAGAGAACAAAGGGAGCTCAAGTAAACTGAACTCTTAATCCTACTGAACTTGAACTCAATCCTACTGAACTTGCACTCTTTCACACAGTCCAAGCTGGTGATATTTATGATCTCCATGATCAGTGGATCTCTGGCAAAGATTTTTCCTACTTTCGTTATTTTCAGTTGAGGATCCCTCACTAAAACCACTAAAGCCTTCAGGCAGTCACTGTGCCCCTTTCAATGTACACTAAGAGTTAATGCATTCTGAAAGTCAAGAAGACTGTTTAAACAAAGCAGATTTACAACATGTGCTAACTGCATATCAGTAGGATCTAATTTGTGGTCAAAACACACAATTTGCCATGAACACCTTCCTAAGGAAACAGATATATACACTTTCAGTGCAACATTAATATCTGAAGTGAAAGATTAGTATGGCTTAGTAGTTACGGATGTCTGAAAATTACATTAATACTTTTGGAAGCACTTAAGAAAACATTTCCGAAGAAGAAATAAAAATAATAATAATCAAAAGGCATGTAACTTAGTGGGCCAATACAAAGAACGCACTGTACTGACTTAGTTATGTATTGTATAAGATTCTAGGTTCAAAGGCCTATACTTTTATGTTGGTTTTATTTACATGTGAAATTTTTTCCAAGTGATACAGGGAAATGGATACCATATGTTTCCCAGCTGTTTTGTTCTGACAGGAACTATTAAGCACACAGTATGGAAATGAATTCTGTCTGAGTTTTATGAAAACACTACTTTCAACACAGGGGTCTAGACAGAGGAAAAGGCATCAACATTTTGTTTGTCATCACTTTACTTGAGCTTACATTTATTTTGTTGCATAACTTTTTAATAACATGCATTTGCATAAACCACTGATGACCAAACATGTCACTGCAAAGAAGCTATGACCTTTGTTACAAATCTGTGTTGGATCATTGTGAAATCATATATTTCTCTTTCTTCCACTAAATTTAGAGCAGAGTAAGGTACTTCCATTTTGCATTGTTTTTCTTCACAACATCTCTTTACAAACACTGTTTTTCCAGAAAACAGACTAGAACACCAGGAACAGCTTGCCATATTTTTACTGACTTAAAAAACATACTCTTCAATTAACTGATATGATGTGTTTATACTGCTTTTAATAAAGGATTAGAATATAGCATTTAACCATACAGCAGTAGGGAAGAAAGGAAATCAGACTCGTAGACACAGTATTTCTTTGTGCTATTTATTACTTGGGCACTGTACAGCCTGCATCAGTCCTTAAAACAATACAGCATGCTTTCCTACTGCTCAGCACTGAAACCACAAGCTGGAGTGGACCAGGTCATGGTTTGAATCTCTTTAATTATGCTTTCAGATGCATGTTCCCTGAAGAAGCAAAAGCAGGAGTTGCCAATAGCCTTCAAAGCACTAGCACAGCAGGAGTTATGTGAATAGCCTTAAACAGCTGCTCCAGAGGAAATGCCTCTTGCTCATCTCTTCATACTTATGAACCCAGGGAGGGGCCATTAAAAGTCTGGGTCAAATAAATACTGTTAGATTCCTTTATAAACAACAGTAAATGATATCCTGAATTTAAGGTAGGAGACTAGAATGCAGAGCAGCTAGCTTGATTCCAGAATCTGACACATAATTTTGCTATACTCTTTAACAGTGATGACAACACTTTTTCCCAACTACGTTGTCAAAATGATTTCCTTAACTTTTATTAATATGAGAGATTTGGATAATCCCATTGTTGTGTTGCTGAAGCAAAAAGAGAGAGGAACACAAAAACTGTAGACTTCATTCACATCAGGAAAGAAGTGTCATGCTGCCTAACACATCTGAGGTGCCGAAGTATTTCCTTTGCACTGAAGAAAACAGTATCTAATTAAAACCTGAAGGGTCAAATTTGCAAAAGTAGTTCTTCACCATATATTGCGCTCTATGTTCTTCTTGAGGAGGAGAACATGCAAAATGGAATAAAGAGGCCTGTAGCCTAGTTTGTCACATCAGGAAAGAAGTGTCATGCTGCCTAACACATCTGAGGTGCCGAAGTATTTCCTTTGCACTGAAGAAAACAGTATCTAATTAAAACCTGAAGGGTCAAATTTGCAAAAGTAGTTCTTCACCATATATTGCGCTCTATGTTCTTCTTGAGGAGGAGAACATGCAAAATGGAATAAAGAGGCCTGTAGCCTAGTTTGTTTATCCATCTATCTATCTATCTATCTATCTATCTATCTATCTATCTATCTATCTATCTACTTAGTCACTTACTTATATGTGTCCTAGAACTACTGGGGGCAAATATTCAGAAAAGGAGACAATTAGGAAGCAACTTCTCTTGTAGTTTAATCCCTTCATCTGATTCTATTTTAGAAATCAAAATTGACCTTGGACTAAAAAAAAGACCCTTATAACATGTTTCCAATTGAAAGCATCTGTTCACAGAATTTTCCACCATCATCTCTATGTCTAGAGCATGGGGAGGTGAGAGGAGTTTTATCTGGTATACAAGGATCTGTAGAATTACAGGGTAACTATTTGAGTTTTGTCCAGTCTATCAGACTACCTCATGCACAGATGCAACTTCACCCCCGTGACAGGCAGTTTCTGTAATACTTGCACAATCTAATGCCAAACATTAGAGTACCTTTACATTTTCCTTAGTATAATGAAAATAATAATGGCAAGTTTTGAATTAAGAAAGTCTTGGAATAGCACTGACAACTGCCCATATTATTTTTAATGTAGTATTTAAACATATAATATCGGGGTGTGGGGGGCTTGCAGTAGGTCTATACAAAATTACATATTTGGAGTTTTACTGTCATCTGAAAGAAATGTCTGAGATCCTTCATTGTGATATGACTACAGCAGAGACTCCTGAATCAGTCAGGACTTGCATTAATTCCAGGTCCATTTAAAGCACTGTGATTCTAACTTTGTATACCAATGCTGGGTGTTGACTACACTAGGGACTCTTTCAGAAAACTCCTCATGGTTGTTAACACCAATGTACCACCAACACTGGCAGCAGTACTCAGGCTCCAAGTGACAGTGGAAGGGATGTCTCTTACAAATGGATAATCAAAACCAGTCCTGAATATCTATTTACTGTTTTATTAATATCACTAAATTAATATTTAACAATCTTAACTGAAGGTGGCACTGTTTTACAGTTTTAATATATCAATAACTTGTACTAAGAGTATTATAGTATCTTAAGGAGTTGGAATGGACTTTAGGGATCACCTAGTCCATATCAGGGTTCTTTAGTATAAGGACTATAGCATGAGAACCTGAATGGAGGTTCAGAACAGAGAAGGTTTGTTCCCATTGAAGTGAAATTTGATGTCACTCTAAAGAATAAAGAAAGGGTATACAGGGTAAACAATAACCCTTTTAAATAACAATGTGACTTTTCCAGGTAATTCAAACATTAATATGAGCCTCAGTGAACAAATCTTTTTCCTTTATCTTGGCTTGAGGAAGAGCAATACAAAAGCTATCATTTCTAAAGTAGAGGATTTCAGAATTAATAATTTGGGTTTACCTTGTCTATGATCTATGGATGTAAAAGGAAGGTAGCAAGCAAAGTCCTAATGAAAAATCAAAAGAGGCCATTCTGGCACAATAAGTGTAAAACAGGAAGAGGGAGGATGTGCAAACGAGGTAGAAAAAGAGCTTATATGTAGCTAGCACAAGTGTCACTGATACTAATGTTTTTTTTCCTGAGAAAATTCTTCAGTATTCTACCAAGGAATGATCCAATCAATACTGTATTGCTTCAGACATATTTACCTGGGAGATATTTTGAGCAAAACAGACTGTGAAACTGATGCCAGGTAATACTGTCTCCAAATCAAATTTCACTTTACTTTCTCATGCAACTAAAAAACTACCAAGAGCTTGAGAGAGAAATCGTCTGCAATTTTCTGTTCACTGATTTATTTCTTTTTATCAAATAGGAAACTGGTCTTCTGAACAATTTCATGAATGGCAGCTACTTTGGGAATGAATAAAGCAGTGCAGAAGGCTAACTGCTGAACATTAAAGGTGAATTTGTTTTTATTGATCTGTGAACAAAAGATCTAGAGTAGTATATTGCCTTCATTTGGAACATCCATTTAATGACAACAAAAAGTCACCATAGATGACAATGTACTTCAACAAAGACATGGGTCAATGAAGCTTGTTGAACGCAGATGTCTTTGAACCATTCAACTGGCCTTAAAAAATTTGCCCACAACAAATGCAACCAATTTCATGCTTAATAACAAAAGTATAAAGGACTGATTTCAGTTTCAGGTCATCATTCTGCATTAAACAATGCTGGAAATCAACGGGCACGCTGGCTGACTCTTCATTGCAGAAAAATGAGTTAGCAAGATCCATTTTCAAAATACACTCTTTAATTTCTATCTCTGAAGATGAACAATGCCCACCTTAGCGGTTGTTATGCTAGCTACAAAGATAATTCTCTTGAAGCATGATGGTACGGAAAACAATTATCCTTAATCATGCTTTATTGTGGATAAACCAGGATTTGCCCTGCCCTTTTCTGCCAATCTCGTATATCTTTCACCTTGTAATCTGGGTGTACTAGCACACATATTTAGGCTCCAAGGATCCGCTGGAATTTTCCTGAGTCAAAATTCCCTAAATCCCAGAAAAAAAGAGACGAGTCATAAACGACTTGGACCAACGACTTGAAGGTACACTAAATAAATTTGCAGATGAGAAAAAATTGGGATGAGCTGTTGACTCCTTTCAAGGCAGAGAGGCCCCAGAGAGACAGCTGGGCAAATCTGAGGGCTCAGCAATCACCAAGTGTATGAAGTTTAACAAGGGCAAGTGCCACATTTTTCACCTGGGACGGAGCAACCCTGGATGTACATACAGACTTGGGAACAAGATGCTGGAGAGCAACCCTATGGAGAGGGACTTGGGAGTCTTGATCCATGCCAAGTTGAATATGAGTCAACAGTGCGCCCTGGCAGCCAGGATGGCCAATTGTGTCCTGGGGTGCATCAGACACAGCATTGCTGGCCAGTCAAGTGCAGTGTTTCTTCTGCTCTGCTCTGCACTGCTTGCAGTCTCACCTGTGTGCAGTTTGGGGCACCATAATGTAAGAAAAATATAAAGTTATTAGAAAGCATCCAAAGGAGGACTATGAAGATGGTGGAGTGCCTTGAGAAGAAGCCATACGAAAAGCAGCTGAGTTCACATGGTCTGTTCAGTCTGGAGGAGACTGAAGGGAGACCTCTTAGGAGTATACAGCTTCCTCACGAGGGGAAGTGGAGGGGCATGCATGATCCAGCAATGTGCACTCACAGCCCAGAAAGTCTATCGAATTCTGGGCTGCATCAAAAGGAGTGTGGCCAGCAGGCCAAAGGAAGTGATTCTTCCAGTATCTGAAGGGGCTTCAGGGAAGCTCAAGAGGGATTCATTACCAAATACAGTAATAGAACAAGGTGTAATGGCTATAAATTGAAAGAGAGGAAATTTAGA
>NW_008664186.1:1691-1910 GCF_000695815.1 Acanthisitta chloris | reverse complement strand
GTGCCCCCGGTGCTCAGGGCAGTGCCCAGGGCAGTGCCTGGCCCTGCCATGCTGCAGCTCCGGTGACCTTATCCCGGGGAGCCAAGGTGAGCAGCACCACCAGGGGCCGCGGGGACAAACCGGGACACACGCCGGGGGGTACTCGGGGGGGTTGGCTGGCACAATCCTCCATCCCCACGGACCCCCGTGCCAGGAGAGGGCTGGGGGGGCAGCAGGGTG
>NW_008664186.1:0-1598 GCF_000695815.1 Acanthisitta chloris | reverse complement strand
CCCAGAGTGGGATGAAGATGAGGTTCAGTCTTTCACCCCCAAGCCCAGCTGGGGTGGGGAGGGCAGGAGGGGAGCTGGAATCTCTGGAATCTCTTTTCCCATGACCTTGGGCAGGAATCCCCCTCCCCATGCCAGGATCTGAGGCCTCGGGGTGGGCACCCCCTGGGCACGGCCCCTGTTGCACGCTGGCACACGTGTGTGTTTATGTATGTGTGTCTGTGTGTGCCTGTGTTTGTTTCTGTGTGTCTGTGTCTCTTTGTGTGTTTGTGTGTGTGTGTTGCCCTGTCTGTGCCCACAGCCAACACCAGCACCACCAGCAGCACCCGCGTGGTGCCAACCCTCCCAGCAGGGCATGAATTATTCAGGGTGGCTGAGCTCACCACCCAGTGAGGCCGAGCCACTGCCACCAGCTCCCTGTGCCTGCCCTGGCACACTGGCACCTTGGGACCCCAGTACTGCAGCACTCTGGTGCCCTGGTCCCTGGTGCCCTGGTTCCTCAGCACTCTGATACCCTGGCACCTCAGGATCCTGGTACCACAGCATCCCAGCACCCTGGTGCCCTGGTTCCTCAGCACTCTGATACCCTGGCACCTCAGGATCCTGGTACCACAGCATCCCAGCACCCTGGTGCCCTGGTTCCTCAGCACTCTGATACCCTGGCACCTCAGGATCCTGGTACCACAGCATCCCAGCACCCTGGTGCCCTGGTACCTCAGCACTCTGGTACCCTGGCACCACAGAATCTCAGGACCCTGGTGCCCTGGTACCCCAGCACTCTGGTACTCTGGCACCTCAGGATCCTGGTACCACAGCATCCCAGCACCCTGGTGCCCTGGTACCTCAGCGCTCTGGGCTCACATCACCCTGATGCCCCAGCACCCTGGTACCCTGACATCTCAGCACCCCAGCACCCTTGTACCCCAGCACCCTGGCACCCTGCTACCCTGGTATCCCAGCACTCTTTCACCCTGGCATCTCAGCACCCCAGCACCCTTGTACCCCAGCACTCTGGCATCCCACCACCCTGGCACCCAGATGTCCTACCAGCCCAGTATCCCAGCACCCCAGCACCCTGTCAGCACTGGGCAGGACACAGGGTGCTGGATCCATCCCACTGGAGGTGGCAGCCTGGCATCCTGGCACTGTCCCCAGCCTCCACCCCCAGCAGCAGGACAGAGCAGCCTTTCACAGCCCTGTGGCTCAGGCCATGAGTTTGTCAGGTCTCAGCGGGGCTGGGAGACTCTGGGGGGTGCTGGACTCGGGGTGAATTCCCTGGGATGAGCTGCTGGAGCAGGATTGGCATTTCCTGTTTTTCGGGGTGGCGTTTCCTGAACCTCAGGACCTTCCCAGCCCTGGGGCCACCTGAGAGGTCATGACGTGCCCTGGACTCTCTGGCTGAGAAGGGGAAACTGAGGCAGGGAAGTTTCTAGGCAGGGAGAAACGACCCAACACCATCGGGGAGCCCCAGGCAGCGTTTTGGGATGTCCCTGGTGCCCATCCATCCTGGGCGATGATTTGGGGACACTGGACACAGAGACAAAGTGTCCCCTCAGTGTGGACACCCCAGAACGGGACAGGGACCGTGTCCCCTCTCTGAC
>NW_008664185.1:28319-41114 GCF_000695815.1 Acanthisitta chloris | reverse complement strand
GTGCACTCAATCCCCTCACCCAAATCAACCATAAAGATATTAAAGAGAACTGGGCCCAGCACTGACCCCTGGGGAACACCACTAGGGACTGGCCGCCAACTGGATGTGGCACCGCTCACCACCACTCTCTGGGCCCAGGCATCCATCTTAAACTAGCTGAATGGTCCAATAAATAAAACACAACCAAATTCCGTATTGATAAAGAAGCCAGAAACATTTTGGTTAATCTACAAGTATACCAGTATTCAGTAGCCCACCAATTTCAGAAAAACTGTAATGTATTCCTGAAGAAGTCATAAACAATATCTTTATCAGAATGGCCATTTATAACACTCAGAAGACTTTAATGTTTTCTTTTCACAGACACATGCAAAAGGGAGATGAAACAGGAATTTACACTCATACTTTACTAACTATATTAAATTTCAGGTGTACCTACGAAGCCAAGTAGAGGATGCTTTAGAAACTGATGTGTGACATTTTTCGAATATACTTCTCCAAACACATTTCTAGGCACATATAGAATGTGCCATGTAGTAACCAATATTCGACTTACACTGGACTGTCTTTAAAAGGCAAACCACTTTGATATTTGGAACAAGCATCTGAGTACTAGATCTGCTGCAGCAACTCCGCCAAATGAAATTTTCCATTTAAGTAACAGCTTGATACATAGATTAAAACAAACTCCAAATCGTAACCATCTTTTCAAGTTCACCTGTTTGAACCTTATCCCAAAGGCCATCTGGATTTGCATATGCAATTACCGTTATTGTAGAATGGCAATCTTGGGTACTACAACATATTTTATGCAGAGGAATTCATAGGTATATAATATTCTCACAGGAAAAACTCATTTCTTTTTCATGTGCAATGGCCCTCTGGATGCAAGTTAGAAAAATCAAGTTTTTCAAATCCACCACTTTCTATAGTATATAAATACATCACTTTCACTATTAATAAAATCACATGACATAACATTCCTCCAGCTTGTATTGCATTCCTTTGCCCCTGAAACAGAGACCTTTAAGATACGCTTCCTGAAACAGACTTCAGCCTTCTGTTTGTATCAATATCTTATCTTACCAACAATGATCAAAACGCTTCTGTCACTTGAATCCTTCAGATTATAAGGGCATGTAGATATCCAGGTTTTTTCCTAATAGATTACAATTTACATTTTTAAGATTCACTAGTTGGAAGAACAAACAAATTTTAATCCTCTCTTTTTCTCAAGAGACATTAATAAAAATTTTACAATGTAGAAAATTTAAGAATGTAAGTTGCCTAATTTGAAAAGAAACAGCACTCAATTTGGGGTAATTTTTGTTCTTTGGATGGATTTACAAATATGTTTTTAAATAATGAGCTATGGTTTTTCAATACGTACTTAATGCTCACCTCGGGAACTAAACAATCAGTAATTATCAGCCCACACTTCCAATTTGCAACTTCAGTCATTCCCTAGGCATTATTACTTGGTGTAACATTCACTAATATTAATCTATTTTATTTGAATTAAACTGACATTACAACTGATCTTACATTGATTTGAATTACGTATGTTACAGAGTTAAAAATCACTATTATACACATTTCTACTTTCTTAATCTTTACTAGAGCTTCCAACTCCTGGCTTTGCAATGTTTTAAGTACAGTATTAATTAGATAGGGATATACAGAAAATATACAAATGAAATTTATCAAGGGCCAGAAATTCAAACAGTGCAGTTCTACATAATTTGAAAATGGCTGACACTGCCAGTTGCAGGATCTTCAAAAGGTAACAAAATCCATGATTGGGATTCAGGTTCACCTCTTCCCCCTACTTTTATTGATGGCAATAACTGATTAACTTGCAATGTGTATGCTCTGATTCCACTTCTGCTATTAATTAAGCGTATTTTCACAAGGACTTCTATCAACAACTTTTGGCACAACAGTATAGAGGTTTTCATTAGCTCAGTACACTAAAAATAGTACATAGGATATCTGACAGCTAAGAAAAAAATATTTTTTTAAATCTGAAACAAATTTCCAGTCACTGCCCTAAACAAACAAACATGTGCATTATAAATATTACTTATCAGTTCTCCATATCCAACTTACCTATTTCTTTATTGGAAAACTATCACACCTGCATTTAGGAGGCTATAAAGTCTTCTCTGAAAACTAGCATTTTTCATTTCATAACATTAAAAAACATTTTTCCTCGTTTTATTTTGCTGTAGCTTTATTTGCTTTTCATTTTTGTTCCACAGCACATCCAGACAGCTACATAAATCACTCAACTTTCTATAGCTGATTTTAAAGAGATGACCAAGACTACTCCTAGAATTTTAAAATCTGTGGTGAGAAAGTATATAGCTTAGATATACTAATAAAACAAGTTCTAATTAGCTTTCATACATCGGTGAGAAAGTATATAGCTTAGATATACTAATAAAACTTACAAGTTCTAATTAGTTTTCATACATAATTTTTATAAGAAAGGGAACAAAATTGACTGCAAGGTGATTAACTTGTATTTTGTTTCATGCTGCAAACTTTCAGTTAATTCTATACAGAACACCACAGAGCTAAAAGATTCATGCACAAGAAACAAGTAAAATGACACAAAGATATATAGCTTAGATATACTAATAAAACTTACAAGTTCTAATTAGTTTTCATACATAATTTTTATAAGAAAGGGAACAAAATTGACTGCAAGGTGATTAACTTGTATTTTGTTTCATGCTGCAAACTTTCAGTTAATTCTATACAGAACACCACAGAGCTAAAAGATTCATGCACAAGAAACAAGTAAAATGACACAAAGAGTGGAAATATCCATAGATATAAGGAACTGGCAAGCAAAACAGGACTAGATAGCCCTGCAACTTCAAGTCACTGCTTCCTGTGGTGTACACAAACCATATTTATCTTGGACCTGATGTCATTACTGTTTCAATTCTAGCTACTGAACTGTATAGTAGTAGAGTTAATATTTTTAGCACATGCAGTTCAAATGGCAGCAGACCCAATTCCCCCACTGACTGAATGCTCTGAAAAATAGTTTCAGAAGACTATATGTGCTCACTTACAGTTCAGAAGTTTGAACATTTACAGCATCCTTCTGCACCACAGTTCATCTTGAGAATGCACAGCACGAATTTTTTAGCAGTCTTCCCCAGAGGCAGTAGTGCCAAAAATAAAAACCAGGGATTTCTCTCAGCTGCCTAAGCATGTAATATTTATTTGAGTTCTTAAATACTTCCATCTAGACATTCTCTAGAGGATATTCCACCATCTTCCATGACAGCACTACCCAAATTCTCATGCTCTCTCTCATCTTTCATCACCTTTTTCTTCCCCTACATATATTCTTTCACTTAACTCTACTGCTTCTTTCTTTAAAGTCTATCCTTCTTTGTCATCCTTTATACTAAAATACCCATCCCTCTGTCAGCCTGTCTTGAAAAAGATTTTCCACCTGGTTTGCTTTTTCTGCTTCATCCAAAGCTCCTCCCTTCAGCTGCTTCCTCAACTATATATTTTTTAAAGTTTTTCATTTGCTTGCCTTGCCTGTCATCCACTTTCCACACCCAGTCAAAGGAGTCAACAAATGCATTTTTGTGGTATAATCCTATCACATTTTTCTCTCTGCACAGCATCCCTGAAGTGCAGCTTTAAATGAGGCTCAAAAGAATTCCACTGGCCTCCTCTCTCCACAGGGAAAGACCAGAGAGTCATCCAACAGACTGACTTCGTTTGAATGTATCACAGTCAATGTCTCTAAAGCCAATATTCCTCAGAACCTCCTTCTCATGTGATTTTAAAAAATTACTTTAATTTGGAATAAAACACTATTAAATTATTGGAACATTTTCAGTGTAAAAATAGTCATTCCAATTTTCAATTCATTTTCCATTTTTTCTTTTACACCTCTGTAAGACTCCAATTCTAATGGCAAACCGGATTATCACAATGAACAATACACTACCATTACCTTGGGCTGTTTCCACGTAACAAAACAATTCATGACAAAATTTTATAATGCTAAAGAATTTGTGCCTTACACCTGTAAGCCTTCTCAATCAATCTGTGCATGTCCCAACACCATTTTGTGGTATTCACATACAGCTGAAATGCTGCTTGATTAATACTACTGTTACATCCCCCTGACTGACAAAAGCAAACAGAAAAAAAAAGCCATTTACAGTTCTTAGGAATATTGTATAATACTGACTGTAAGTCTGAAGCTTCTGAAAAGCCACTGGAATTTTCCCTAGTGACTGCTATAGGGGATTTGTGAAATTTCAAGGCAACAGCAATGCCCGTGAAGAACAGCAGGAGACAGGACAGGCAAGAGTTTCAGCAGCTGCATATGGAGCTAGCTACAGAATCCATTTCACCTCAAACATGTTTTAGAGATGAATAATAGGATTGATAGAGTAATCAAGACTACAAGCACCTATTCCACAGGACCTTTGTTGGCTCAGAAAGAACAAATCCTTTGAATAAAGTTTATCAATGGAGAAGAAAGGAAATTGAAACCTAAGACATATTAGATACTACTGAAATGACAGACAGACCTCTAGCATTTGTTTTCTTCAACGAAAAAAAACCCCATAGCTTTCCATTGGCAATGGCTGCACAAAGAACAAGATGGAGTGATGGAATACAGCTTTTTTTTCCCCACCAGTATTTTACATACAGCCATTCAGAAAGTAAAATTCAAAAGCATCTTCTCAATCCTTCCCCAGAGTAATTTTATTATTATTTTAAGAGAAAATCTAGTTACATATAATGGGATAGCTAATGGGTACCCAGAGAGCTGCAACTTTTAGTAGGACTGCCTCCTTTTAAGTACTGTAAATCTTTGCTTAATAGGAAAGCCAGACAGTGCCTACCAGTAAGCAAATTAAAACTCATCAACCAATTCCTGTGAACACTTCAGCTAGTTCGCTGAACACAGAGCAGCTGATAACAGTGCTCCAATAAACCAGTTTATTAACACAAACCACTCCACAAAGAGACTGCGAGAATTTCATTATGATCTGATAAACACTCACACATATGACAGACTCCAGGTAACCGGGCGGGTGGGGGGGAGAGGGGAGGGGAAACACCAAACAACCTGTAATGAGATACGTAGATCAACAATTCTAACAGTTCTTCACACACAGTAAGAAAAAACACTTCCTGCTTCTGTTACAAGTACACAGCATCCTGAAACATTTAGCATTTACCATCCCAGAGAATTTATTACCCTTCAAGCAGAACTTCGAATGAAGACAGACACTAATGTCTCTCAAACAGACAAAAATGCTGGGCAAGTCAATTTAAAAGACCTGAATTGAAATAACCACCATCCTGGTTTATCAGAGTCACTAACACATTTAGATCTGTCAGGCCCTTAAAGTGCTCCATTATGGGTTGACACATCACTGTAGTTTTACCTACTTATACAACTGTGCTGTAGTTGCTTTGTGCAGTCACATGAAGCTGACATTTGCTGCTTTATTGTTGAACACAATAAGAACATGGTCATACCAGTACACACAACAGCTGTTAAGTGCTCTGTAACTTTCTTTAAACAAATATTTCACACTAGACACATAACAGAAGCTTCCGGACAGCAAGTTCTAACCTACTTTACCACACCAAGAAATCAAGAGTAATCCATACACTAGCTATGACTGAATTTAATACCCGAGTGTATGTGAATTGATTAAGGCAGAATAAGGAAACTCCATGGGGATCAGAATTTTCCCAGTCAGCAGTAACAACTGGAAAATTACTTGGAATAGGATAAACACTATCAGTCTAGACTAAGAAAGCACAGAAGACTACAAACATAAAAGCAAAGCAGAACAGCTACTCTATTGTGTCCACAGAAACCTCTATGATAAAGTTACTCTTCCATGTAATTACTAGGTAGATCTAACTCTAGAAAATGCAACAGTTAACAGAATGAAAACAGAACTTTTCCTTCTAAGCAGCCCTTCAAGGGTAAATATGATGGAGCAAATCACACTGTTTTTTGTCTTATTGCAAATCTGACTTGCCAAAATAGCTAATTCATAGAACAGGTTTCCCAGGGTGGCTGCATAATCACCACACATGAAGGACACTCAAAATTTGCCCAGAGGAGCATGTTCTCTGGCCAATGCCATGTTGAACATGAGGCTGTACTTGGGCCCTCCAGAAGTACCAGCCAACCTGGGCATGTCTATGATTCATCAGCTGCCATGACTGCCCCAACTAGTTTATGCTACCCATCTCACTACCAATATCCACAGTGTTCGTAGAGCTTTTGCCCCTTCCCCTTCCCTCTACTTGATGGCAATCAGGTACTAGATTTTCCTCACAGTGATGGAGAAACAAGCCAGAAATAATTCATCTACATATAGAGAGTTGACAGACAGGTTCTTCACACAACTTAGGTTTAGATCTAAGTTCTTGTTCCAAATTAATTTTTGAATCAGACTGCCCAGTAAAAAAAGTCTTCAGAAAGACAAATTCTGAATTAAATACCAAAGCTAGATATCTAAGTTCTCCTAACCCACTAATATTTAGAAAGTTTTGAAAAATATTACTGCTTTATCCCTTGAAAACTATACACCAAACTGAAATGTAATTTACCAATATAACCTGAAGGCCTCTAATGTCAGCTTTTAAAAGAATGTTTACAAATCAATTGTTAAGAATCTCTTTCACCTACAACAGCATTTCAAAAATATCAAGTCACAGACTTTACAGGAAAAAAACTAATCAAACTTTGAGATATATCAAACACTCGGATACTGGAAAAGCTGCTTGGCTACATTATGTGTGGGGATTTTTTAACTTGAGCTCTGTGGGCCTTTTCAGCAGCTTCTGGAGCTTCAGATGTTCTCTATAAATTATTGCTTCCTTCAGCAAGGAAACTAACAGTTTCTTTGTGTAAAACAGTATGGGCAAACAAAATAAACTGGAACAGTATTGAATAGAATAAAAAATGCTGAACACTGGTTTCGTACCTACAATAACTAGTCAAGACTATTAAACGCTTATTTTCCCCCAACAATTAACCTCTACAGGTTTCCCAGTTTGAATTAACGAATGGGTAACAACAAGTCATCATACAAAGAATTTTCATCTGTTCTGAACTATCACATGCTGGTAACAAATACAGCAGGTTTCCTGTACAAAAGCACAAGGTGAATTAAAAGAATAAGCTCTTTGTGTCTCTTCTGCAGCATTAGGTAATCAGACATCAATTTATTCTTCCACAGCTCCACACATTGATTATTTAAATGAAATATATTGCCAGCAGAAAATTTATTTCTGGATTATATTAAAGGGCAAGAATATTTTATTTCATCTCCTTGGTTTACTCTATCCACGGAACAGTTTTAAAGAGTCTGTCTAAACTCTCAGAGAATCACTGTCTCCAACAGAAAACAAAATTACTCTTTGGCAGAAATCACTGCCTACTCATCTTCTTCAACTAAGCCTACTGTGAATAACAAAGTAATCAAGGAGATTAATAGGGTTTTTTGGTTAAACATGACCAAGATTCAGGCAAGGCACCTCCATGTACATAACCTGCAGGACTATTCTCAGGTATAATTTGAGGCTTCAGAACTCAGAAGTGTATTTTTCAAGCCAGCTGAAATAGGCAAAGACACCTCAGGTCAAGTTTTTTGCAACCTTTGGGAAAGGACAGAGAACTTGATACTATTGATATACCCTCCTAAATGTTACTGTCTTTATGTTCTTCATCTTTAAACACTGACAGGGAAGCTAGGAAGGGAAGGGAAAAGTGGGAGGAGAAATTAAAAAGGTTAAAAGCCTAAATTTGAAAATGTTTATGAACTTAGTAAGTCAATTTATTGCAGCATAAACAGAAAGATAAAATTAAAGAGGCTCTGATCTCTTCCTTGAACATATAGAGGATCAACTGGAACTGGAATATTTTACAACAGATAGTGCTTCAGAAGAGATGATCGTTTGGGGCAGGTCTGAAGCACTCTACTGCTTTTGATGCAGAGGTACTTTGTCCCCAAAAGGTAAAATCAATATACAATTTACAAGATAGCTGTACAGAAACACAGGTAAAAGAGAGACCATTCATGCAGCATGGTATAGTGCCAAATACAAAATTTTGCTTCTCCAGAATGCAGTTTTCCTTTTTTTTTGCCTGCTCAGACAATATCATTAAGTGAAGGAATGCAGATGACTACCATCTGATTCTCACTGTTCTATCACTGCTAACAAATCTGAACACCTTAGAGTAACATTAAAGACCACTTTCTCACTATTTTGGAATCAAGTAAGCAAGTCAAACTTAATGAATACTGTGACTTTAAAAGAAACCCTAAAAGAACTGATTGAACAAGGATGGAAATGGATGCAATGCAGTTTATCTGTCTGTTACATATTTCAAAGACATACATCCCAGACTGGAATGTTAAGCACCTTTTAATCAAAGCCAAAAAACAACCTGTTATTTAACCAGAAACTACTCCACAACAATGAAAATATCAGTCACTCATAGAACCCAGTCAAAAAATAAAGACACAGTGGAAAAAAATTAGATGCATGCTCCAAATAAAGACACCAATTTTTGTTCTTTTTTTCTCTGAACTAAATAAACAGTTCCATGAATACCAGATCATATTTTTTTCCCCATTTCACAGAGCTTCAGTTGTAACTTAACAAAAGGCAGAATCACAGAATAATCAGAGTTGGAAGGGGCCAACTCCTGTCCCTGCACAGGACATCCTCAATTATAAAACCATGTGTCTGAACACCTCTTGAACTCTGTCAGGCTCGGGGCTGTGACAACTTCCCTGAGGAGCCTGTTCCAGTGCCCAATCACCCTTGGGGTGAAGAACCATTTTCTAATATCCAGCCTAAACCTCCCCTGATGCAACTTGAGACCATTCCCTCAGCTCCTGCCACTGGTTGCCAGAGAGAAGAGGTCAGTGCCTGTGCCTTCACTAACTTCCTCATGTAAGTTATATACAGCAATGTGGTCTCCCTTCCATCTTCTCCAGGCGCAACAGACCAAGTGACCTCAGCCACTCCTCATATGGTTTCCCCTCTAGGCCCTTCAACATCTTCCTTGTCCTCCTTTGGACACTCTCTTAATATCTTTCTTATACTGTAATGCTCAAAACCGCACACAATATGCAAGCACAGAGTAGAGCAGGATAATCCTCCCTCAACTGGCTGGCAGTGCCTTGCCTGATGCACCCCAGGACACAGTTGGCCCTTCTGGGTGCCAGGGCACACTGTCGACTCATATTCAACTCTCTATTGACAAGGACACCCAGGTCCCTTTCCATGGTACTACCTTCCAGCATCTCATTGCCCAGACTTTATACACAGCCAGGGTTGCCCCATCCCAAGCTCAACTTTTGCTGAACTTCAAGTGAATGTACTGAAGATCTCAAGCACACACTAAGTCAATCTGTACAAAACTCAGTACATACAGTAGCAAAGCATCTCCTCGAAAGTCCTCCATGTTTGAAAATTATGCCTTCATATCCTCCTATCACTCAAATTAAGGGTCATCCCTTTCTCTGGACAACTCAGTGAGTAACTACTGTTGTATTAGCTCAAGATTATCTTAAGATCTGCCAGGACTGGTTTAAAGCATACTCATTTTGGGAGAAGTTGAGAAAGCTGGGATTTTTCAGCCTGGTGAAGAGAAGGGTCAGGGGATTTAATCTATCTAAAAACCTTATGCTGAGAACTAAAGAAGACAGACTCTTGGCAGTGGTGTCCAGTCACAGGTCAACAGGCACAAACTGAAATACGGCAAAATCTACTTCAATGCAAGAAGAACTTAGACATGGTGTCATCGGTACCCTCCTGACCCCTGCACAGGTTCTTGCCTGTCCCCACAGTGTTGGGTGACATGCTGTAAAGATCAAACACTCTAACAGACTCTACCCAGGCTGATTGTGGAGTCTCTGTCCTTGGGGATGCTCAAAACCCAATGGGACACATGCCTCATAAACCTGTTCTACTTGAGCCTATCCCTACAGGCAGCTTGAGCTACAGGATCTCCAGAGGTTCTTTCCAACATAAAAGAGGAAAAAAGAGGGGGGGAAAAAAAAAGAACAAAAATCAAACAACTGTGTCACGAGTTTTACAAACAGAAAATCCAAACTATTCCAATACCAAGATTGCTGCAAATTAACAGTACTGCAAACTTGGATATAATGCATTACATGCATATGAAAAAGAAGTCTGTCTGAACGCCAAAATACAACAGAAATGTTGCAAGCAAAGATTAGTCATATGTTTGACAACTGTCTATATTCAAATTTGCAGAAAATTACAGCAGGCCTTGGCACAAGTGCTCAGAAAGCTAGGAAGTGCGAAGGGAGTCACTGCAATGTTTCCTAACAAACAAGAAAAATTTTTCTTTGCAGAAAATCCCTCATGTATATTTAGAAAACAAAATTTCATATCGGAAAAACATTTTGGTAGGTTTACTGAACAAAAGACTTGTGGTTCATAACTAAAGGCACCAATTTACATTTAATATATAAAAATAACAGTGAATTCTGAAGAACAAACAGATAGGAAAGTGAAATAATGTCTAATACTGTCAGTAGAAAGCCAATAAAGTGTCATGGAAAGGAATTAACAGTGAGGAAATAAACGTGGACTCGGTCACTTCACAGACTACAAGGTAGAGACAGTGAAGATGGAAAGTAAAAAAAAAATATAAAGTGCGAGAATTTTCATTTCTGAAAACATGGAAGAAAATAAATAAGCAGAGAACAGAGAAGGGGAAAAAAACTAACTAGACCTAGCAAGTTTCTTTGCAGGTTTTCTTTGGCATGAGGTTGTGAGGCTTTTTTCCTTCCCCTCCCAATTTAGGCGTAAGAAGGACAATGGCAATATTGGGAAACAACTAAAGACTGTGACAAGCACCCAGAAATCAAGGTTTATTTCACTCATTGTAAGATTCTGGAAAGGTTCCATAGTATTTTGAGTCAAAAATCAAGTAGAACTTTGTATATACATAAAAATACACAGTATCATTATTTGTTATGCATACATCTGCTAAATTCTAGATTCTCAAATTCAGCAGTCATTTAGCAAACAGATGGGCCAGGAAGAGATTTACTCTATAAAACATATGCAAGGGAAGTATGAAAGTTTCACACCACTTACAAAGCATTTGAAATATGATTATGGCATTCACTGACCAACCATTCAGAAATCAAATGATATCTAAAATGAACTGCATACATATATGGCAACTTAATACTATTGCTACATGACAAGTTGTAGCACTAAGAAGACTATTCTAATTTAAAAACAAGGTGGAGACAAAAGAGTTCTTGATCTTTCAACAAAGTGTCATAGCAATCAACAGCCATAACACCAGATGTTCTTCAAGCTTGTGCTCAAGTGAGGTGACACATGCTTTTCCCACCCATTTGTTCCATGACAGCAATCAAAGAACTCATCAGGTCAATTATGACTTCATACTGACACTAAACCATTTGTAAGGAAAGCAATATATATACAGGCACAGTAAATCTTACATATTACAGCTATACAACCCAAAATAAAAATGTGCAAATACACAAGTTAACAAAAAATAGCAACACCATATTTAACAGATTTCCATTAAAGTATGTAACAGCAAGTAATGAAAGACTGAGATATTTATGGATAACATTGTGGCTGAAAATTTTTCTACCACTTCACACTTAGTATAGCTTCTCCTACAAATATCTTGTACTCTACCAAAATTAATTCTGCTCATGAACTCACTCATTATGTAGTAGTTACGCTAACTAAGTCTTTGCAGAATTTTCAGCTATATATTAGGCACAGAACCAAATGAGCATCAAAATTATCTAGATTTAGGAAAATGCCCATCAATTTCCACCTGTCTCTATGCTTTTATCTAGCTTTCATACTTCTGAAAAAAATCTCTCATTTGCTGCCTTGAGTTAGAATCTCCAAGGGACTGAGAGTAGAGCAAACCCACTGAATAACTCTGTTTGAGCTACTAAAAGAAAGACAATGCCTCCACTTTAGGAACCATAATTACAAGAAAGGGGGTAGGAAAGTTAAATAAACACAAAGCATAAATGACTAAGTGTTGAAATATACACTAGTAAATTCTTTGAAGAAAGAAATACCATCTCTCTACTGATTAAAATTGGTTATACTTGTTATTTCTAAGACTAAGCCATTAAATTCATCTAATACTACTGCAAAGTGTTTCAGAAATGACATAGAACTCCCAGAAGGAAAAATACTTACATACACACAGCTTAATAAAAGTGGCAAAGAAACTGAAAAAAATTTTTCAAACATTTTCTGTGCACCAGCATATAAAGGTAAGCAAAAAGAAAAAATGGCATGCAAAAAAAAAAGTAGCACTTAAAAGGGCATAATCAAAATTTAACTGATTTTTCCAGTGATTAGATCAAATCTGATGTAGGGTTTAGGAAATCAAATCTTGCAAGTGTTTTACTGTAACTTTCTTACCTTATTCTATTGTTATATTCTATCTGGAATCAGCAAAACAAGTGCTATCTCTGGTTATCTTATCCAGGTATAAATTGAATTTGTTCAGGGAGAACTTAAGTATTTTACAGAAATGCTGGTACCGATCCTGAAGTTAGACAAAATACATAAAACAAATGCAACAGAATGATTATAAACACAGAGATTTGCTAAATCTCAGGCAACAAATGAGGAGTGTATCCAAAAATCTAAAATATTCCTTTGTCCCAGAGAAATATTACATTCTTGTCAGGTTTTCATAGTCCCCTTCCTCCT
>NW_008664185.1:0-28275 GCF_000695815.1 Acanthisitta chloris | reverse complement strand
CATTCAATATTTCCCAAAAGAATGAGTACTGACAACTTAGAAATTCTAACCATTTGATTACAACCAAACCCAAACAACATGTAAACCTTGAAGTCACCATTGGTTTTGTAAGAGACTATATTGTAACAGCAACACAAATGATAGTCTGCAAGCCTCAACTTCCCCATGGTCCCTTCAACTTGTTGACCCTATGAGCATAGGATAAGCAGTATCATGAAAACAATCCCCTCTGTTCAGTGAGCAGTGACAGAACATGAAGAAATAGAATGAAGCAGCATCAGGGTAAGTTCAGACAGGACATTAGGAAAAGGCTCTTCACTGACAGGGTGATCAGTCACTGGAACAGGTTCCCCAGGGCACTGAGCCTGCCACAGTTTAAGGAGCAAATGAATGGTGCTCTAAGTCATATGGTTTAGTTTTAGGTAGACTTGCAAGAAGCTGGGAGTTGAACTTGATGATCCTTATACGGGTCCCTTCCAATCTGAGATATTCTGTGATTTCATTATTCTCTATTTAACACAATCATAATGGCCTGGATGATGGGATGCATGAACCTGATCAAGTTCACTGGTGATTGAGAGAAAAGGTTCACACACCAGAGTACATGGCTGTGCTTCAGAGGGATCACAACTGACTGCAGAATGGCTGCCAAATCTCAAGAAACATCAGCAGAAGACAAAGCAAAATATTGTAACTCAGAATAACCCCATGCAGCAGTTTAGTGTGAGAGCTAACTGATCAGAAATCAGCTGTGCACAAGAGGACATGCAGGGTCTGGTGGGTAATTTGAATATTAGTCAAAAATGCACCCTTGTAGAAACTGAATGCTAAGGGCATACTAGATTGCACTAGCTACAGTAGAACCAGCAAGTAAAGGGAAATTACTATTCCAGTTCACACCTGTTAGACTACATCTTGAATACTGCATTCTGTATTATGCTCCCTAGTGTAAGACATATTGGTACAGTGGAAGCCAACAAAATGGGTTGGGGCTAGAGTAGAGGATGTATAAGAAGCAGCTGAGAGAACTGTGTCTGCTCAGATTCTAAAGCAGAATGCTAAGAGGACACCATAGTGCTATACTCAACTACTTCAAAACGGAGCCAGACTTGATGGGAAATGCACAGCAAAATGATGAAAGGCAATGAATGTAAACTGAAGCAAGGGAAATTCAGATTAGATAAAAGGGGAAAAAATGTTCATAATAAAGATTACCAATAACCAAAATGGGTTGCCCTGAAAGACTGAGAATCTTCACTCTTTAAAATATCCAGAAGAATTAGACAAGGTCCAGAGCAGGCTATATACCTTTAAAACCAGCCTCGTTCCAAGCAGGCAGCTAAACACACCAATTCCAGATGATACAGAAATAGTATGGAATAAGGAATGGAGACTGTAGTGGGCCTGGCTGGGATGGAGCTAACTTTCTTCAGAGCAGCCCTTATGATGCTATGCTTTGTACTTGCGGCTAAAATGGTGTTAGTAACACACCAATGTTCTAACTGTTGCTGAACTGTGCTAGCACAGTATCAAGCCAGTAGGCTAGTGGTAAGCAAGAGGCTATGAGGAGACACAATCAGGACAGCTGTCACATACACAACACACCAAGGGATGCCACACTCAGAAATAAAAGCTCAGAGGAAGGAGGAGAAAGGGAGAACGTTCATGGTTATGGCACTCACTGTGCATGCAGAGACCCTACCTTCCAGGAAGCAGCTGGACCACTACGTGACTACAGGAATTAGTTAACTAAAATGTGGGTTGGGGTTTTTTTATTGCTTAAGCATCAGGCTTTTGCTTTTCCTGTTAAACTGCTATTATCTTGATCCACAAATATGCTCGCCTTCCTTCTATTTTCTCCTCATCCCACATGAGATGGGAGTGAGCAAGATGCTGGCATGGAGTTTGGCTCTTGGTTGACGCCAACCCACCACAGACGCCCTTCAACTTGAACGACTCCGTATTTCTTCGTATATGTTTCTCACATATACTATAGGTGTCAAAAAGCACTTCATAATGCTGCGTGGATGAACTTACTCATCAAGAAATTTGGACTGTCCCAAACTGTATCAAGTTGCTTTATGCGAAAAATACGATGAATTCAGTATTAGCCAATATCCCAGGAGAACCACAGATCAACTGCTACAAGCCAAGAATCTATATATTAATCTTCCTATCCCTTCCATCAATATTCATTCAAAAGTGAAAGGAGAGAGGAACAGTCTCAAGGAAGGTAGAGGAAAACTTAAGAATGATCAGATGACACACCATACTCCAAGTTTCTACGTGGGTATGTGTGAATTCTGACATATTTTAAAAATTTAAAGCATTTTTACTGTTGTGGGTGTTTGCAGAAGATAGCTGAGCAACTCTTGTAATATGACAGCTGAAATAAAAAAAATTGCCAGATGCACTGGATTTGCCCTCCTCTCAAGGAAGGGAAAAAAAAAACCTCAAGGCAAATAACTGAAGAATAAGCCAGTAAGACAAACCATAGGGTTTGATGGTTAAGATGTGGGGATGGTGGTTTTTTTGGTTTAGGTTGGGAGTATTGTGAGGTTTTTCTCCTATTACTTATTTATAACCAACCACCTATTTTATCTCATGCAGGGATAAAAACAAGGGTGGTGTAGAGGGTTGCATAGGTTCTGAAAAGCATAATGAGCTGCTACAAATGCCTCAGACAGTTTTCACAGATCTAGAATAGGATGTGTGAAAATTATAAAAAACTTTAACAAGAATGTTTATTTTATAAAGTTTGACAGACATCCTGCATTTACATTTGTGAGATACAGAAGGTTTGAAAGTATAGGCAGGAATGGACAAGACAGGTACACTTAATTAATCTGAAACATTCTCCAGACAGTCTTTTGGGGGCTTTTGGATTATAAAACTTCTTTCCGACAGACCACCACATGCTATTAACATTATGACCTAATTTTATAGCAGGAAAATTCTGCTGATCCAAACCTGATGGCCTTGCTTATAGACATCTGTAGAAAAGTAAATGCTTCATAGACAAATTACAAGTACTCTCATTTTTATGGAAATTTGTTTTGTATTACCTAAATAATCATGCAAGATCATATGACACGAATACATGTGAAGAATTCATGATTTGCTAAATTTGAGACTAAACATGACAAAAATCATAAACATTAATAAGAGCAAAGGCTACATGACATTAGATGACAATAATAGAGAAATAAGTCAATGTGAGAATGAAAAGAACTGGGGGCAATTTAAAACCAAACTATGAAACAATTGGTGTAACAAACAACTTGGTAAAAACAAGATTTGCTTACTCTGAGGTCAAATAATGCAGAACATATTCAACTCAAATTCGCAAAAAAAAACAAACCACTGCATCAATAAAGTGGTGCCTTTTTTCATTATTGTTGTTACTACCATGATTATATTTGATCTTCTGGACAGAACACTCATCAAGACCAAGCTAAGTTTTGTCTGCTTGATACAGAAAAATGAACCATGAATTAAGAATCCTAAATTCCATTCATTATGACACCTCTCAACCTAGTTAACAGATGCCAAGGTATGTTAGTAAAAATTAATGTGACAGATGAGTTATATTACAATGGATTACATATGATATCCAGCTTTTCAAATTAAGGAGTGAACTGTGACACCAGGTTATTTTTACAGAGGGCAGCAGGAGTAGGTTACACGCCTGATTAAGAAATCTAAAATAAATGAAGTAAGAAAGGGTTACACCCTTAGGGATTAACATGTTTAAAGAGCAATATAATGCATGAAAAGAAAATGAATGTGCTCTACATGCCACAGTGGTATCAATCTATGTTCCCCCTTTCTTTAGCATTTTGATCTGGTTGAGATTATACATTGATACAGATTAAACTGCCAACCTAATACAGCTGCTATCTCAATTTTTAATTTACCATAACACTAAAGAGCAAAACTTTTAATAAGCTTTTGGGGGTTTATTTATTCTGTTTTGCTATGGAAAGTTTTGCTTGGTTAGTTTTGTTCCATTTGGGGGGTGGGGTTTTTTTGCATTGCATTTTTTTGGCTTGTTTTTATTAGTTTGTTGTTTGGGGGGTTCTGGTTGGTTTTTACGACTCATCAAGACTAGAAAGAAGAGAAACAGGAAAGGAAAAGAAGGAACTGAAGTTTAGTGAACCAGCAGGTGGCGGCCTGTACATCACTTGTCACAGTGAAATGAGGACCCTGTGCCTATAAAAAACTTACCTCGTGCCTTAGAAAGAGACTGATGCAACAGACTTGTCACAGTGAAATGAGGACCCTGTCCCTATAAAAAACTTACCTCCTGCCTTAGAAAGAGACTGATGCAACAATAAGTAGTGTTGAACGGTTAAGTGATATGAGTTTGTTCTCCTACATGGTTCAGAACTCAAGTCCAGTCACATCTTTTGCCAAGTCTTTCAAAATGGCTCAAATTTGCTGCTTTACTTGAAAAAAGAAAAAAAAAAACCCAAAATGAAAATAAACAAACCAATGAACCAAACCACCACCTGTCCCAGCTGCAAGTAATTTTTCGAAAAACACAATTATAGACTTGATTTCATGATTAGTCAGTTCAAGCAATGCTCAGAGAGATCAAATTAATTCCCAACTAATATGTGACTTGAACCACTCAAAATACTAAACTCCTTCAGCAACTACTGAGATTCAGTTATAAAATATTGAGGTCTATTAGTGAACATAAGAGATGAGCAGACATGCTCTGCCACTTGCACTTTCCAAATGTCCTTGAATACTACACAGTAAAACATTAATAAGGAGTTTTAACTCCAAAAACTAAAAAATAGAGGAGTTTTTTTCTGGGGAAAAAAAAATCCTTTAATTTTTATTTCTTCAGCCCTTCCAAGTTCACATGCACTTTGTGACAATACTCCATTACGACAGAAGAGTTCTTCCATAGTCATACAAAGATCAAATTATACCTACCATTTGTTGATGAGGGACTATCATTTCTGCATAAAAGAGCCAGATATAATATCAGAGTCTATGATATTCACTACCTTTCCTCTCATTAATAAGCTAACTCTCTGAAAGACAAAACCACAGAAAAACAAGATAATGTACTATGCAATTCACTTATTCAGGTAACTACATGGCCATTTTCCATGAAGTATTTCAAGAATCAAAGCTTAATTTTGACATTGGACTAAGTACCTACTAAAAGCCATGGTCTCTTTTCCTGTCATTCCTTTTTCAATATAATGGGAAAGATGACAGAGAGAAACAAAAATACCAAAACAAAATACTTCCTTCTTTTGCCTTTTCTTGCTCTCTTTCCTGATTCTCTTAGGAGACTCCCTGAAGCCACCTGAATGATTTTTCAAAACATACCTCTTCCCTCTCTGGATCAAACATGCAATAACCAGATGTTTGACTCAGAACAGACTCAAAGGCTTGGAAGGATTCACTGAGAGACACAAAATATACCCCAAGTCAAAGAGTTTTGTTGTTTTTAGTGGGTGAGCCTGTTTTAGGCTTCAAATTAATTTTTATGTCAAATCTAGGCATGAGGGAGTGAACGCACATCAATACGTCAAGGCAAAAACCTCCAGATTTCAATCAGCACAACCAATTACTTAAAATACAGGTAAAAAAGGCACAAGAAAATGGAAGAGCTCCCCTTTGAAAGTGATAAAGAGTTCCACACTTCAGTTTCATTTCAAAATACTTCATGTGAAAATGTGTGAAGTCATAAAAAAAATTACTTTAGCGGAACTAAACAAAGCTGACATTGTCTTTTCTTGCAACAAGCAAAAGTTACAAGTAGAAATATTTCCAGGCTAACTCTTGAAATAAGGTAGCACACAACATATAAATACGACAACAGGGACACAAGATGTTAAAGGAGGTTTCAAGATGGGAGAGTCTCATATCACACTATGCAGCTAAAAGAGTACTACCTGCTAATTAGGACTTGCATGGCAAGAACTGTCTCTATGACAAACCAAAAATCACAGAAAACCAGACATCTTCATTGTCATGCATTTATGAGTATTATTACAGGATGATTCTTTAGACAGCAACGAAGTGATGGAGGGAAGGTGCTTCTCGTTGCATGAGAAAATTCAGGATCAAGAAAGAAAAAGTACTTCACAGCACTTTGAGAAAGAATTAGAGGAGAACATCTATTTTTATTCTCTCCTTTGCAGGTGGCTGTAATAAAGTCATAATCAAGGCTTCTGCACTAATTTTAAATTAATGTAGAAAAAAAATCAAGATTGTCCAATCTCCTACCAGGATTCAATCTGCTTCTTCAGAACTAAGAAGTTTCACACCACTAGGAAAACAAACAGGATTATTTCTTCATTGGGACACTAATAGTCACACCATAGTGTTTCAAAGCTCCAGATCCACTGTATTTATGCAAATGCCAAGTAACCATTCAAAAAAATATTCTTCATACTGAAATATAAAGCACCTTTGGAATCTATAAAAAAAGAGAAAGAAAACCACTTCACATGATAGATTTTGACAGCGAGAGAGTAAGCAAATGCCAATGAACAGAATCACATTGCAGACAGTGCTTTCTTCATTTGTTCAGACACAGTTCAACACTTAGAGAATACATATACATATTCTCACACTTTGTATTAGGAATGCAATCACAGATGTAAAAGCACACATTTTTACACATGATGCTTTCTTGTATAATGCATTAAAAAAAATTAAAAAGAGAAACCTATAGCATCCAAAGACTCTTATTTTTATTCTTTGTTCCTGACAGAAGTTTTTTTACAAACATCAAGGAGATACAATTACATTATAAGTGCAGGATAATAAAATGAGAAAAAACAACTATAGATATTCCCTGTCTTGATTGCTACAAATAAAATTTTCTTAGACCACCTGTTCCTCTTTAGGTATAAAAGCTTCTAAAATAGATTAGGATATTAAAGAGTCATACTGCAGAAAAGTTTCCTGTTGCTAAGAAACAGGAAGGAAAATAATAAATCCAAGGTCAGTTGTGACTGAGTTGATTCAGGTTGATAAAATTTTTGACCGAATTTGGCATCTTTCATAAGGAAATCAAACATACTGTTTGTTTAGGCTGGACTGTTTCCATAAGCCATAGTTTGCTTAGAAGTTTTATACTTGCATAGAGATGACGAATAAAAGTAAAACTGTATTCAGTGAACAGTGACAGAAATGTTGCTCTGGTTAGGGAAATCAACAGAGAGTTACAGTACTTAGAGAAATCCTTCTTGAGAAGTGAAAAAATTCATCACATTTTTATGACCATTCATTTCTGACAGCTTTTTCATTAGACAGACTCTAGTTCTAGGTTTAAGTGAAAGGCCAAAGCTTCTAACACACCACTTCTTTCAACAGGCACATTAAAGACAATGGTTTCACCTGAGGCACCACTTCTGCAAGCAGGAAATAAGGAATGATTTTCTCGCTACTCCCAGCTCATTGATTCAGCTCCACTGAAATTAAGAAATCCAAGCCATCTCTATACAAAATAAAATCCAAATACACATAGAGCAAGACACAGGTTTGCTACACCCTTAGGAAAGGACATCTTAAAAAACATTCAGTATGTCTGCAACCCAGTATCACTACCTATGGAGTTTTAAGAATTATGGGGTTTTTTTTCCAGAAAGTCAAAACAGACCAAAAAGTTGTAATTATTTTAACAGCTTCCAGAATAGATTAGATAACAAGATAAGAAAAGTCTGGGGGCTTTCAAAGCTTTCCTCAATTTAACAATATATGCTCTTCCCCAGCCAACCTGTAGGGACACATGGAAACAATCAGGTACTTTCCTGTTTCTCCTTCTACTCTTCCTGCAGGTCTGCATAGCTTTTATCAAGTAGCACATCTAAGAATTTCCCCCTTTTACTCTAGGGAGTTAATTACACTACATACAAGGCACTGGAAAACAACAGGTTCCAGGCACAAAAAGTACCATGTTATAGCCTACTAAACATTTAAAAGTATATAAAGCAAACAACATGCAAATAGCAATACATCCTACAAATAACCTAAACAAAACTGCTAGACAGTAAGCCTATTTGTCTCTTATACAGTCTTTCCCACTGGTTTGTTGCATAAGCTTGAACATATACTGAATATAATGCATATTCAAGTATGCAAGTACAAATGTTTATCTTGATGCCTACATTTTTCAGTCTAAAAAGGTAGTTCACAAAAATACAGCATATGCCATACGGCTACCCTCCTGGCCTGCAAAATGCCTCTTACTTACCAATCTTGTTCCTGACATAACTGCCTAAAGCCTATAAAAAATAGTTTCTTCTTGCTGCCTCCTATTTGTTCTCCACATTTTCTGCTTATTGTCTCAACTGAAAGTAATGCCAGGGATAACACACCTCTTAAGAAACCTTAAGAAAAAAGAGAAACTGACAGTGATAATGCCACATTTTGATGCTGAAACAGCAAAGGAGGATAAAGGCCAAACAGCTTCCTGCACTCCCAAAGTTTCTTAATCACATCAAAGGACACTGGTATGTTTAGGGATCCTGTACACCTATTGAAAAATGCCTGCATTTAAAATAATTATTAATGATGTTGTTATATTGATATCATTGGCTATTTTATAATTCAGAGGTTTCCTATTATTGATGATTAAAAAACCCACAAATGTTTATATTAAAAATAAATTGTCTAATTAATACAGAATACTCAGTAACCAATTGAGTCTGTCCAGTCTTTTTCCTTACCCTCTGACATGTTCTTCATGTATGGTTTAAATTTTATCTGGTGATACACAAAACTTTCCTAAACCTTAAATTAGTTTAGCCTGTTTCTTCCTTTGACACCTCCTCACCCTACCAACAGTTCTCATGCTGACAGGGAAATATAACGCTATTCCAACCTGTGACTGGACAGTGGTTTCATTTCAGCATGAAATGGGTAAGCATTAGATAGCACAGAGAAAGGTACTACAGCATATTTCTACACCAGATCATATAAAAGGGGAAGATACTAATTTTGTAAACATCCCACTCATATTCATCCTTCCAGCCATTTCTTTCACTTACAGTCTCACACTCCCCTACACACAAGTGACACTTCTGTCTGAGTGGTCCAGCCAGAATCGCCTATGTGTGACAAAAAGGACAAGAGGTGCCACCTATCAAGTCCTCCCTATGTTTCTGGGGTTCTTCTTGACTGGCAACAACAAATTGGTTCTTGAAGAGATCTTCAGAGCTTTTAGGAGCCAGCAGCCATAGTGGGGTAGTCTTGCACACCAGAACTCTAATTATGTAGGCCTCCATAAGTCTTAGGCCAGGTTGTTTCCTAATCTTTTTCTTCATTTGTAGTATAGTCTAGAGCCTGTTTTACTGTTGGGCAAGTAGGAAAAGAAACAGTACAGGTAACAAGCTTCCACTTGTCTTTCAGAGGGCAGGCATCCTGGTCTTGACATGAATGAAGCTGTACTGGGTTTGTGCGGTCAGGCTTTGTTAACAGAGGGCTACAGGGGTGGCTTCTGTGAGAAGCTGCTATGAGTTGCCTCCATGTCAAACAGAGCCAATGCCAGCCAGCTCCAAGACAGATGCACCGCTGGCCAAGGCTAAGCCAATGAGAAATGTTGGCAATGCCTCTGTGATAACATATTTCAGAAGGAAAAAGAAGCTATTGCGCAGATGTAAATGTGGCCAGAGAAGAGAGGAGTGAGAATATGTGAGAGGAACAACTGTGCAGACAACAAAGCTAGTGGAGAAGGAGGGGGAAGAGGTACTCCAAGTGCTGGAACCAAGATTCCCCTGCAGCCTGTGGTGAAGACCATGGTGAAGCAGCTGTTCCCCTGCAGCCCACAGAGGTTAACAGAGTGCAGATATCTACCTGCAGACCATTGAGGAGACCCAGCAAGAGCAGGTGGATTCCCAAAGGAGGCTGCAAATCCATGGGAAGCCCATGCTGGAGCACGCTCCTAGCAGGGACCTGCAGACCCATGGAGAGAGAGCCCACACTAGAGCAGATTTCATGGTAGGACTTGTGATCCTGTAGGAGACCTGCACTGGAGCAGGCTGTTCCTGAGGGATTGCATCCTGTGCAAAGGGACCCATGCTGGAACAGTTCAAGAAGAACTGTAGCCCACAGGAATGACTCACTTTGGAGTTCACAGAAAGCTGTTGCCCATGGGAGGGACCCCACGCTGGAGCAGGACCCTTCCTCTCCTCGAGCAGCAGCAGAAACAACGCGCGATGAACTGACCATAACCCCCATTCCCCATCTCCCTGTGCCACCATGGGGGAGGAGGTAGAGCCCAGGAGGGAGGGAAGCGTGGGAGAAAGTGTTTTTGTTCTACTTCTCATTATCCTGCTCTGATTTTGATGAATAATAAATTCACTGAATTTCCCTAATTCAAGTCTATTTTGCCTATGATGGTATTTGGTGAGTGATGTCTCCTAGTCCTTAAGTCAACTCATGCACCTTTGCTATATTTTCTCTTCCTTGTCCAGCTGAGGAGTGATAGAGAGAGACTTTGGTGAGCACCTGGCATCCAGCCAAGGTCAAACACCCACCACCCCACCCCCCAGAAGCATTCCTCAATCTTACCTCTGGGAATAGTGTCCTAGGACCTGCATTCTTGGAGAGCTGTTCTTCATTATCACAGGTCTTTCTTTTAACCCTTCTGCTGTTTCTGGCAGTTAAACACTTTTCTATTTCTACCTCATTCATACCAACCCTACTATTTCTATTACAGATCTCTGTAAAGGGTTTAGCAAAGGTATGCCAAGCCATCACAAACAGCACAAACTGTCCCTCCTGGAAATCTCAGCAAAGAAGCCAAAAGCTGATGACTATCAGAAACAGCATCTGGATGATGCTCTCAGGCACATGGTCTGGTTCTTGGGGTTGTCCTGTGCAGGGCCAGGAGCTGGGTTTATTTAAATTCTGTTTTATTGATGTCCATCTGCAAAGACCATTCTCCATTATCCCATAAATCATAGGTTTTAGTCTTTCATTATGACAATATACCATATGAGAATGTTTACAAGGGATAATTAAATACCAACACACTGTATCTTTATGGTTAACAGCTTCATTTTTCCTCAAAAGAATACTTCTTGCCTTCACAGACTTGTTCTCCATGAACCAGAGAGTGCACTATGTGCTCAGGACTTTCCATAACACTGATATTGATATGTAAGTAGGTAATCCTTTTCCCTAAAGGAAATGGTTTTGGCATCTGTGCAACAACTGTTTATCAACTACACATACTTCTAACAGCTAACAAGATTCACATTTAATGCTTTCCACTGAGAACCCAAGTTCTCAACAAATACAATGAATTAACTACTATACAGTACATAAACTAACAAAATAAGGAAAGAGGACTTAATATGAAGGCAGATGTCTTCTGAGCAAAAGTAAGTGGAGAAAGATGAAATAAACAATCAAGGCACAAGTAGGTAAGTCTCAATGAACATCTAATTGATTCTCAAATCCTCCAGTAAGGAAACAAACACTCAGGTGCAGAAAGGTGATTAGACCCCACCAACTCTAGTTATGCCTTTCAGAAAAGCTCTAAATTAACTATTTGTTATTGCTTTCTTTACAAGGTATAGTGTCAATGAAACAATTTCCAATCTAGAAATAAAACTATTCAGGGCATTCTTGTTACAGAACATTCCCTAATTGGATGTCAGCAATGTTTTCTGACAGAAGTGCTCACAATTGTCAAATGATTCACTACCTGAAATGGCCTCTGTAATTTCCAAGTACTTGTAGTACCTGTCAGTTCTGAAATCCTTATCATATTTGTTACAGGCCAGAACACAAAGCCTAAGCTTAAAATGTTGACTGAAAGCCAGAGAAAATGACTTCTAACACTTTGAATACTATGGCAAAAATAAGCAGTAAGTTAGTTCAACTTAAACACTGTCAAAACCAGACCCTGCTTAACACTGTAGTAGTAAGAGCTATGGCAGAATATTCACTTTTTCAGTACCATGAAGTTCCAGAGTAGACATTCAAATCATGTCCTGTAAGATGTGTGGTGCTTGTGACTGTTTATTCCAGCCTGAATGCCAAGTAAGGCTTGGTGCATTTGTCTGGTGAGGATGCTACAACTGTCCACCAAGAGTAGCCACTTATAGCACTGAGACTTGCACACTCCCACAGAGTATGACAGATACCCTTTCCCCAGTGGTTACTACTACCCTACAATTACTGTTACATGTGGTACCAACATAGTAGCTACATGTCAGTAGGGGTAACTGTCCTTTTATTGAAAAGTGGAAAGCATGTTCTTTGTTGCTTCAGCATTAAAAAATAGTTATCTAGCAGGAGGATATTTTACATTCCTCACCTATGAAGAAGATCGGCCCTCTCAGGTCTACTTAAGAAGAAAATATACTTTCATTTTGCCAAAAAATATATTTTATTTTAATGTTCATAATAGAAGTGGCCAGTAGGAGTAAAGATAGAAAGTTTGTTTATAATCCCACATCTACTGCTTAACAGTTAATTTGTCAAGGGTGTATAACTGAGTATTGAATTCTTTTTGGGTTCTTTCAACCCATGTGACTTCAGATTTTGAAGCTCCTCTACAGTCTTCTCCTCATGGTCTGTCTAAGCCGGTGAGCTTATAATGAAATGACTATGTGCTGTATGAAAGCTATTGAAATAGCACTGACTTCTAACTCCAAGTCTCTCATCTCATTCTAGATACAAGCACAAACAGGTCATGCCATTGTCACAGAGTGAACAAACCTGGTAACAATTTTAATGCAAAAATGGAAGTGTAGCAACTGTGTCTGACAAGAAACCCTCATCCCTGCAAGACAAAATGTTGCATTTAATTGCTATCTGATGTTACACGTGAAAGATGTCTCTACTTCTTTCCAACAAAGTCCTTGGTGAAAAACGTATAGTCAAAATTATTTTGATATGCCTGTCTACGCCTAGATTTCTACAGCTGGAAGAAATAACCCAGCAGTTAAGCCAGTGATATTTCTGATCACAGCAGTAGCTGAGGTGTACTTCAGTTTAACACATGCCTCTGTAGCACACAAAAGACATCTACATGGATGAGTACACACAAACTGCTCCAGAACCGGCACTAGATGTGTTTTTGTTAATCAGGTTTGTAAAAGAGAGCCAGCAAATTGGGTAACAGGCACAGTAACAGTATGTAGCTTCTGTGCAGAATTCAGAGAACAGACACCTCTGAATATAGGGAGAAAAACAATGTGTTAAACTAGCCAATTATTAAAATAAGGTGGAGATGCAAAAGATTTGACTGTGTGAAGAGGATGCACTCTTGGATGCTACTCTAAACTGCATCTCTTTAGCACTTTCTCCAAGATGGATGATAACCACAGTTGCGGAGGGGTTTTAATATCAAAGGGAAAAAAGATCATGAATTTTAAGTTAAGTGTGCCTGTTCAAGGAAGATATATCTTGTTTCACCTCATTCTCTTACAGCCTAGGCAAATAAGCACACATTATCCCTTTGTCCTCTTTCTTATAATCTCATTCAACTATTTTTCAAGATCTTTCCTTAAACGATTACTTTATAGTTTAAGAAGGTACAGAGCATGTTTTTCCACAACACCTTACCATAAATTAATTTATTTCTATAATGTATTTTGTCACCAGAAAACATTATTATATCTTTGTATTCCAAAGTAATAAAGATAAAAGCTCTCAACCATGAGCAGCTTTTAGTTGTTTAGGTGTTTTACAGTCACTCCATTTGTATTTCTACAAAGTTGAGGGATCCAGTCAAGCTGACTGTTGTTCTCCCAGAAGTTGCCCGGTTTCTCTGTCAATTTTGCAAGCCAGTATTTGTTTTATTTCCTGGAACTACCCCCTTGGAAAGTGATTTAAATCAAGCTAAGATGCAAATAACATACAGGAGGTTAATTATAGTTTAAACAGCACTTTTATTCCCATTTAAAATTTATTTTGTTTATAATATTGAGAAAGGAAACCATTCCTCAGATAATTTTAATTATCATGTTCTCAGATGTCTGTTATATTATTTTTTCTTTCATGAAAGAAACTATCCTATTGTTAGCCCAAAAAGTAAAATTGCTTGTCACAATTCTTAGTAGTTTGTCAGCACAGAAGAGTGTAATTCACTGGCCCTGCAATAACAAAGTTTTCTATACTTCAACAGTACTATTGTAGAGATGCTTAGGCATAAAGCTGCAATCTACAGATTCAAAAAAAGGCTTCAATTCTTATTTAAAAAGGAAATGGAAAATAACATCTGGAGAAAAAATAATTAGATTATTCTGTTGTCTATGTCCAATACAGCATCTGCATTCTCTCTGTGCATTTCTAAGCAATGCAGCAAAAACTATGATGGTTGCACAAGGAATTATAGACAACATAATGCTTGAAGCACCATTATGGAGCTGTATAGCCAATATGGTATTAAAGCACAGACGACCTTCCAGCTCTATAAAGACTATTTCAAGGGAATAAAAGCAGAACTCATACAGCTGCAGAAGTCCTACAGAGATGACAGCACTGCAGAGTAAAGCAAAAAGAATTGTAGGAAGCTTCACACTACTCTCTAGTATTACTTAAGTAGGAAGCTAGATCTAAGTCTAAATTATTAACAGTGAGAGCAGAATTCTCTTTTATGACTCCGTTAAATCAAAAAGTACCCATTACAATGTAACCTCATTTCCTGAGTAATACTGAATGTTACTAAATGCAGACATGATACCTGGCTCAGAAATATCTCCAGACACTACTAGTTAGACCTGATACAGTCACTACAGCAAGCAAACACTAAAATTCCTTCGGCTTCAGAAACACTCATCTATTTCTTCTGCAGATTAGATCTTGACTTTCAGATCAAGCATCCAAAAAGGAGAGAATGACAGTGAAAATACACATGTGCAAATCAAAATAATAACCAAGAAAAAATTAACAAAACATTAAAAATAAAAAATAGGTCCATCATCAGACAGGACCTACATGGGTAGAAAAGGATATAAGCCCTATCTCCAGGGTAACATTTAGCTGCCTAACTACAAAAAAACACTTCTCCCCTATTGTGTATTCACCATGCAGTACAAAATAAGGTTAGAGCTCTACAGATAAAAGTGTCATACAGCTCTGATTTATCCCCAGCACATCAGAATTTTGAGCAACGGTTCTTCGGAAAAGGAACAGAAAGTATGGAAAAAGGACTTATATGCAGCTTTAATACATACTCGCATACACCAAAGAAACCTGCAGAGAAACTGGAGTCTGCTGTAATAGCCAAAGTAGGTAATAGTGCTGAGGTGCTACCATCTATATGATCAAGAACTCATTTCAATGGGATATTTCATCTACGCTGTTGTCACACTAACACCTCGACCTGGCTCCAGCTGGGCACACCTGCCTATTTGTCTACCTTCACCACCTCAAACCACAAAAGCAGTGCTCAGCTGATGTTCTTGTTAACCAGCTCCTTATCATCCTCTCTTCTTTCTAAGCAGCTTTCTCTTCCAGAGCACCTGAGCAGCAGGCAGCAACTGTCAGTAGGGCTGCTCACACCTTCGTCTCCCACAGCCTGAATGACTCACATATGTGATTTCAGAGTAATCCTGCTCAGACCCAGTCGTTCAATTTTACAGAGATTTTAGCCATTAAAGTCCAAGCCTTCCCAGCACAAAGACAGGTGTTTGCAAGGTCTACTATTTTCCACTAGGAAATAAATCTTCTCAGGAAGGGGAGAAATGCATTCCTTGGACAAGAATCAATCTATTTTGTTTCAAGGCTCCTGTCCTGAAGCATCAGTGTGTGTAAGTTTCCAACTGCATTTGACAGTTATCTTTTTCCCCCAGCTCAGCTCTCTAACCTCGCCAAAACCTTCAAAAATTTCTGCTCAAAAGACTGGCAGATATCACACAGGGAGTTTAAAGCCCAACAGAAGGCATAAGTAACAATGACCGATGTCATGTATCAAGAAAAGCTGACTTTAAAGAGATTATTAGGGTAAAAGAAGAGTATTCAAGATTTATCACTTCACATTCTTCAACTATCATTTCAGCTACCTATTTCAGAACTTTTATCCAAAATAACTCCTTTCTAGCTTTTTCTAGCAATTTAAAATTTCTATATGGTGAAATTTCCATTGCCTTTCTAGGGAAAATGCTGTTATATCCAAATTGTTTTCACCTTGTTGTAGTTGTTCAAACTGGTTGCTTCTGTTTGAAAAATCTTTCTGCATTCCACCACAGAGAGAGAGTTGAAGCTGCTGTCAAACATACTTTCACAGTATGGATGCACTCACTTTATCTTAACTGTATTTTAGGAAAATACTACAGAAAAGGGTTCCCTTGCTCTGACAGGCATCTCATGATCTCTATGAAACCTGCTTTGTAAATCTGTTAAGACTCCTCTTTAATGCAGGAAGATACAAAATATTTTCAATTGGGAGGTTATTCCATTGACTAGAAATGCTACTTTAATTTCTAAATTTATACATGGCCAGTATAGCTATTTGCTCTCCTATCAGAACTGTCTTATTCCAAGTAATTTTTACACTGTGATTATCCCTGAACATTTATAGAGTACTTACTCTAGAAAATTCATCTTACCAAAGAAGTCAAGCTTCTAAATGATAACATGATACAAGTCAAAAAAAGGTTGACAGTAGGTTTTGTTTCTTAAAAACAAAACTGATCTTATTTACAGTTTAGCTATAAAAACAGCTATATAAACACAGAAGAAGCAAATGGGCCTTTGATCTGTCACACTTCTTTACAGTACCAGTCTCCTTGGTAAATTCCTAATACTTTTTTCTAAATTTCTTTAACCATTATACACAGAACTACTGCTTCTTCTGAAAACAGTTTAAGAACTTGATGAACACTGATGTCAAAACCATAATCCTGCAGTTCCCTGGATTAATTTTCCCCCCTTAAAAACAAAAGAGTACACTGCCCTGTCAATGCCTAATAAGCTAGCCACTCCACTCTCCAGCCAATCTGCACTCAGATTCTACTTTAATTTCCATACTTCTATGCCTTTTCCCATAGGTGACTGGAAAAACTTCATGTTACACAATGTTACTTCATGGCACACAATTAAGTTTTCAGACAAACCTAGACTTCTAATGTTTTCCACTCCCACTGCTGGAAACATATCTGATGAACTTTGTGCTCTTTACACCAATTCCCTTTGCAGGGTCTAACTCAGCTTGACAGTTTCTCTGTGCAGGCTCCTGTCTCCAGTCCTAAGGCACTGAAAAATCCAGTTGCAACAATTATTCTTTCATGAGTTCAAGTGCAGCTTAATGACAGCTTTGCAGAACACATGTGTTTAACTGTGGTTTAAAAAGAAGTAATTATAATGGTTACAGCCTTTAGAAGTAGTCTAAGTTCTGAAAGATGTATACAGATATGCTGGTGGCAATTCTGTGAAAAAAAACACCAAACCTGAGTTTCATTTTATTAGGTACAACATTACCACAAGCAACCAAAAGCATACCCTGTTTTTATTTTGTCACTATTATCAATACCTGGATTCCTCACAAATGTTTAAGTAGTGTTGTAACCAGTACTGTAGCTTACTGCTACTGACTAGTCCTTTAACTGAAGAATAATTCAAGTTTTAAAATAAAAATCTAACTGGATTTGATTTCAGAGGTCATACAATAATATTTGCATTCCACAGCATAAAGCCAAACAAGGAGGCAGCAAGCATGTGCTCTAAAGCAATTACATATTTTTCATTCCTACATATTATTTTACTCTTCAAAATTCCCATAGCAAATGAAGATGGTTGTATATGGTCGACTATGTGATGAAAGCTCATTTGCAGCCCAACAAAGGGGCACAGAGAGACAGTGGCAGGTGGGGGAGCACAAAAAATATCTTCTTCCAAGCCCACCACAGGAGCAATCAGCCCATTAGGGGACTCTCTCTACAAGCCCAGAGGACCACAGGGCTGCACAATGACAGGCAGGAACACAAATTAGGGATTTGGAAGCCCTATCCAGACTCTTCCCAGGGCTGCCCCAGGAGAGCCTCAGTCCCACTGTCAAGGGGGGAAACCCATCACGTGAGTGCCCAGGGGTGTGGGACACATTACAGCATGTAGAGGAAGGGCATTTTGGGGAGGAACAACTATGAGAAAACTGAGGAGTAAGTGGATAAAAAGGACTGGTTGGTTCACTTGCCTGGTTGTGCGTCCTCCCAGTCAGCATAGTCTGTCCTATCCACTTATCAAATCCTTTCTAGCTCTTTTCTGGGTGAGTGGCTCTGTTCATTCTGCACATGTGCAAACAGATCTGAGTGTAGCAACTAGGGTGGGACTGCCAAACACCAGGGAGACTGGGGTGAGTGGTTGCAAATGTCAGCCTGGGCTGGGTGCACGAGCACATTCACTTGTATGCATGTGTACTGGGAATGTGTGTTCAGCCTGGCTGCTGGCCAGACCCCAGGCATGGAGCTGTGGCAGTTTAGCCCCTCTCACGCTGCAGATCTGGCCCAATATTTTCCCCTAGCACAAGGGAAGAACAGAGTTTTGAAAATTTAAACACAGCACATTCTTTTCCCATTCCACACACAGTGATCATCATCCTTCCTTCTGTATCTCAATTGTGTTCCTTCTTTCTACTATTTCTACACTCAGATAATTTCACCCACTTCTATCAATCTTCTTTATCATAGATATTTTCTCTTCTCCTTTTCATTTCTACCTATCCCATCTCACATTTTAGCTGTTTGCCTTCCTTGAGTTTATTTAGGCCTTTCTCCATTTTCAATAATCTTACCTTTGCCTTCCTCTCCACAAAGTTCTTGTTATCATTCGCTCTTTAAATTCCTTACCCACTCTTTCAGCAGGGATAAAAACTGACCCTTACACATTCTGTCACTTCTCTTCAGTGTTTTTCCCGGTTGCCAAAATTCATTCTTTATAACAGCACCTTTCACTCTCTTTCAAAGCAAAACATGTTCATTTGAGGCTCTCTTCTTCTCACTTAAATAAAACATGGCTATTTTCAAACACTTACTGACTAAACAGGATTCTATTAGGTTTTTTTACAGGAGTATAGAATAAAATCAGCAGACTGTTACTAGGAATGCTGTTTGAAAGACTCAAAAAAATTCAGAAAACAGTTTCTCACAAAGTACAAAAGACTGTTCATGTAACAAATCAAGAAAACACTCAAGGTTTATCTAATTACTTTTCCCCTCCTTCCTTCTATGTGGTTGCAGACAAACACTTTCACATACTCCCTTTGACAGAATATGATTTCTCAGGCTTTGCACTACCTTAAGTCACCCACCTTACCAACTTCAGCATACCCACACACAATTGAAAAGCTGCATTCAGTTCTTCACTCTAGCAAGAGTTTAATCAAAGAGCTTTTATCTTTTTGATGCATTTTGCCTCCAATGAACAGTCAGTCCCTTTCAGCTCCACAGAATTCTGCATCCAACCAGCTGTGAAGACCAAACATTTGAGAGTTATGTGGCGATGGAATCCATTTGGCTTTTTTTGCAGGTATGCTACCTTCCACCCAATAATCCTATCACCTGTTAGGATTTCCACTAACCTAAGGCACTGATTTTACGGTTTGACTTTTATGAAGGCACTAAACAAACAAGGAAGAATCACAGTAAACATTCTCAATCCTGTAAGGTTATGTTTATCAACTTTACAGAAAATCACCTGCCTTCACAAAAACTCATACCTGTCAGGTGACTTGTTAATGGCTGTGTACCTACACAGACAGCACAGAGAAGGACAACTGGACACCCTTATCACAGCAAGAAGTTTTCTACATGCCACTGAAATTATTACTACTCACCAGAGAAACAACTCTGCTGCATTAAGCTGACCTGTGCTTGGCTGCACTTGGCAGAAGGACTTTAAATAGAAGAGATCACACCACTGCGAGAGGACAGCAGACGTCTTTTGAAGGGAATTGGCACTCAGAAGCCATGCTTTATGTTTCTCTCTAAAGAAGAACCTCTGAGCCTGAAGAAGCAATGAGGTAAAGTAGCACATTATCCACAACAGGCCAGGACAGGAATGTCCATGCAACTCACAGACTACATGGCAAGGACTGGTCACACAGCATGATGCCTGTTTCGCATAATGGAAATGTTGAAGCACGAGGTCTTCCCCAGGGAACCACAATCATTCCTTTTCTACAATGGCCCAAGACCAGGGAAGCATGATTAGATTTTGTCCTGTTAAACACTACTTTGTGCTAGCACATGGGACTTTTATTCCACAGCCCAGTTCTAAGCAAGTGTTTGTCCTTACTCCAGTTGATGGTGTCAAGGTCCTTGAACAGCAGAGCAACAGACAGCTCACTGCAACTACCTCTGCACTCAGCCAACCCTGCAAATCAGAGGTCTGGAGTTCACCCCATGACCTTCTGCTACAGAAAGGGGTTCCAGCTGATGGTCTGCAGCAATATACCAGGATTAATGCTGCAGTCTATGTTATTCTCACAACCTCCTTTCAACACACTTGTCAAGTTCTGCAACATCTTGCATTGGACACGGACTTCCCCTTAAAACTGACCATGTAGAATCATAGAATATCCTGAAATGGAAGGGACCCATAAGGATCATCAAGACCAGCTCTTGGCCCTGCACAGGACAGCCCCAAGATCACACCATGTGCCTGAGAGTGCTGGGCAAACACTTCTTGAACTCTGACAGGGCTGGTGCTGTGACCAGTTCCCTTGGGAAGCCTGTTCCAGTGTCCAGCCACACTATGGGTGATAAATCTTTTTCTAATATCTAACCTAAACCTCCTCTGACACAGCTTCATGCCATTCTGTCAGGTCCTGTCACTGGTCAGCAGAGAGAAGAGATCAATGCTTGTCCCTCCACTTCCCCTCATGAGAAAGTTGTAGACAGGATGCAGCACATGCACACCCTTGTCCTGTCAGAAGACAGCTACAAAAAGTTCACTCCTCTATTGGCTAGAAATCTTATGTTAGTCCTTATTTTATTACCACTTTATCTCATGCCAAAATTTGGTCCCTTAAGTTAGGTATCTATCTATTTATCTTGGCTCATGTTACATCAATTTCACTTCTGAAGCAATGTATTCATTATTTGCCTCCTCTTTAAATTTCCCCCCATGCTAAACAAGTCCCTTTCTTCCATAACATCAGTGGTACATTGTTTTTCTTCTGAAAAAGACTTCAGAGAAGACCACCTCAGGGAAGGGAGAGAGAACCCTATCTCCCATGAGACCCACAGCCATCAAGCCATCAGATTGTAAACTATACTCCATGGAGACCAAGGAAGCTGCTCCCATGACTGCAAAGATGGCCTGGCTTTCCCTCACTGTGCTTTTGTTTGGCTTAGAGAGCTAACAGGCAGAAAACCGGGATTAGTACACCACTGATCTCAAATATATTTTCACTCAATGACCCAACATAACCAAAATAACTTTGACATGCACAGAAGCTGATCCCTACATTTCCTAACTGGGACCCCTAACCATACAATGCCACAATGACTACATTTCCTCACTGGGAGTCCTAACCATAGAATGTTACAAGTATTACATTTCCACAGAAATTTCCTGCAGAACCATGGTGACACTTTCCTTCCCCACCATGTCCCTTCTACAGCTGTATAACACAACATGAAGTAAAAAATATAACACAATGCAAGAGAGCAGTTAATTTTAATTCTTCTCAAGACATCAAAAAAGGACAGAGAAACTGTTCCTACAAGGAAAATAGAAAGCCTTACAGGAAATCAAGCAATGACAACTACCTTATTTAAAGAACTTAATTTTGCAACGGAGATAAACAGATGAGGAACAATGTTCCTCTGAATCGCAAATGAAACAAGCTTACAGGTCTTAGATTCTCAAACTCACCTGCTAAACAAATTAGAAGTACTTAAGTTGTTCAGTGTTCTGAAGTACTTTGTACCCCACATTTTCCATCATGTCCCACATTGCACAATATTTTAATACAGTCAAATTTAACATATCCTCTTTGCAGAAATTATGTTTGACATCTAATTTTGTCTACCAGAAAGCTAATTTGGAGGTACAAATAGACAAAACTTGGATTTCAGTTGCTGATGGGCAATTATAGAAACATTCCTAGTACATCCTACCCTCCTTGATCTTCCAGACTAAAGTTATACATTTTATTTTACTGAAGTACCACAATTTTTGTATACAAAGCACAAGCACGTTGCTATAAATGAAACAAAGTTAACTCGACGGCATGCAGTTTGCCTTTGCAAAAATGCACTCAATTATTACTAAGATGAAGTTTCAACCATTGTTTCACATTTTATAGAATTATCAATCTATTACTTCACAGACCCACAAAATAGTTAGGGTTGTAAGGGACCTCTGGGGATCATTTAGTCCAAATCCCCTGCCAAGGCAGGGCCAAGCTCCTGCAGTCTCTCCTCTAAAGGGATGCTCTAGACCCCTAAACATCTTTGTGGCCCTCCTCTGGACCCTCTCCAGTAGCTCCTCGTCTTTCTTGAACTGTGGAGACCAGAACTGCGCACAATACTCCAGATGTGGCCTCACTAGAGCCAAGTAGAGGGGGAGGATCACCGCTCTTGACCTGCTGGTGACACCCTTCCCGATGGACCCCAGGATATCATTGGCCCTCCTGGCCGCAAGGACATGCTGCCAGCTTGTCATCCACCACGACTCCCAGGCCCTTCTTCACAGAGCTGCTCTCTAGTAGGTCAGTCTCCAACCTGTACTGGTACTTGGGGTTATTCCTCCCCAGGTGCAGAACCCAACACTTGCCTTTGTTGAACTTCATTAGGTTTCTCTCCTCCCAACTCTCCAGCCTGTCAAGGTCCTCCTGAATGGCAGCACAGCCTTCAGGTGTACCAGCCACTCCTCCCAGATTCATATTATCAGCAAACTTGAATAGAGTGCATTCTATTCCTTTTTCCAGGTCATTAATAAACAAGTTGAGTAAGACTGGACCCAGTATTGATCCCTGGGGAACACCACAGACTGCAAGTCTTCGACTGGATTCTACTGTGCTGATCACAACCCTTTGAGCTCTGCCATTCAGCCAGTTCTTCATCCACCTCACAGTCCATTCATCTAACCCACATTTCCTGAGCTTACGTATGAAGATATTATCAGAGACAGTGTTAAAGGCCTCACTGAAGTCAAGGTAGACAATATCCACTGCTCACCCCTCATCAATTCATCCTGCCACGCGATCATACAAGGCTATGGGATTGGTCAAGTATGGTTTCCTCTCAGTGAATCCATGTTGATCATTCCTGGTGACCTTTCTTTTACATGCCTTGTGATGACCTCCAGAATTATCTGCTCCATCACATTTCCAGGGATGGAGGTGAGGCTGACTGACTGTAGTTTCTTGACCTTTTTGAAAATGGGAGTAACATTTTTTTTCACCAGACACTGGGCACCTCTCCTGTTCTCCATGACTTTTCAAAGATGATGGGAGACTGGCTTAGAAACATCTGCCAGCTCCCTCAGCACCCATCAGTGCCCAAGAATTTATGGGCATTAAGTCTGCTTAGCCAATCTGTAACCCAACTCTCTACAACCAAGAAGTCTTCCTTCCTCCAATCTTCCTTCCTATCTTACCTCCAAAGTCTGGGATTCCTAATGGCTGGCCTCAGCAGTAAAGACTGCAGTAAAGAACTCATTCAGTAATTCTGCCTGTTCTGCGTCTTCTGTCACCAGGACACCCATTTGATTCAGCAGCAGCCCCACATTTTCCTATCACGGCTGATATACTTGTAGAAGCCCTTCTTGTTGTCCTTGATATCCCTTGCCAGACTCAGTTCCAAGGGGGCCTTGACCTTCCTCATCGCACCCCTGCATTCTCTGACGATGTTTGTCTAATTCCTTCCATGTGGCCTATCCCTTTCTCCACATCCCATAAATTTCTTTCTTCCATTTGAGATCTGATCGAAGCTTCCTGCTCATCTATGCAGGTCTCCTGCCTCCTTTGCTGATTTTCTGTTCTTGGGGATCCACTGGTCTCGAGTTTAGAGGAAGTGATGCCTGAATATTGACCAGCTCTCACCCCCTTTTCTTCTAGAGTCCTAATCCATGAGAATCGTCTAAGTAGCTCTTTGAAGAGGTTGAAGTTAGCTCTCTGGAAGTTCAAATAGATTGCCCCAGATCCTCCACAAGTCAGAAAATTTTCAAGATAATATTGATGGCATACAGGTAACCTACAATAACACCACTTTTCCTTCCATGCCGTGCATCGTATTATCAAGAAAAGTTTACATAGCACAAAAATGCCCTGTCTACTCTATCCTAAAATTTTCCAATAACAGCTGCATCAAGATCTAGTTTCTTTGCTTTAGTTTCTTATACAGGGTGGATAAGTGCATGTTCACAGAACATTTCTGCTGATTCACAAAGAACCACAGCCTCTAACAACCTGTTCAGCACTGTCTGTGCAGACAGACTCACAGAGCATGCAATACAGACAGCTACCTCACACCAAAGCACAAAGAGTTCAGCCAAGCCAGTAGGGTAGCAGCCATTGAGCTAAGGTTTCACATTGTGCTGTACTTCCCATCACTGTCCCAAAGCAGGCAGGCTCACATGTCATAGCAACAGACAGATGGGTCAATTCTGGAAGACATTGTGAAGAAATCTAGCTTATTAGATAATAATAATCAGAACTCTTCCTATACATGAGGTACCAGAAATGCTTTTGATGCCTTGAAAGCCACACTACTCGTGCAAAACCATTAATTTTACAAGATTATAAAAGAGCTATAAATATATTATTCACTGTAAAAAAGTCTTTTCCAACAGTCGCCTAGTCTGAAATTAACTTTATACCCATCCACAGCTCAGCATTGCCAAAGCCTCTCACAATACAGTACAAGACCTATTTTGTAGACCTCCCCTAAAACCAACAGGATAGCACTGTGGCAGTACAATCACCCAAAGCACCTTTAATGCCTCTGCATCCCAAGAATAGTTGGAAAGGATTCAAAGGAAAGTTACAAGCAGTATTGAAATACCCTAGGGAGCTATGAAACAACACTGAATAATGCAATATTATCAAACTCCCTACTATTTCCAAATCATGGAACTCTAATTAATGAGATATAGGTTCAGCACCTGCCTGGCTGCCAATTAATTTGGAAAAAAAAAGGGGCACTGAACCATCAGAATGGCCACACAAAACAAGGTAAAGTTATTCTACCATTTCATATTGCTTTGACTGTATCATAAAGTCTACTTTTTAATATGTATTTCTTCCTCTGTCCTGAATAATCTGATATAAATTGCTATATTATCACAAACCTTCCTGGAACAAAATCCCCTTTTCAGTTACCAATGAATTGGAAAAATACTATGCAGCAGAAGAGATGTCCACTTTCTTGGACTGTGATCACTCTGTTCACTTTAAAGGAATGCACCTTATTAACCCAGATAATTAACAAGGTTATTCTCATCACATTAAAGGTTTAAGTTCCTCTATTAAGTCATTATTTGAATTTGCACTGCTATTAAGATGAGGCTATTCAGGATTTAATTTCACGTAACAAAATGTTTCTCTTTAAAGATCCTGATTTTTTTCAAGTCAAGGCATATAATTTCAGTGTCTTGTATGTAAAATAGAATCATAGAATTATTTGGGTGGGAAGGGACCAGGATCACCTAGTTCCAACCCCCACACCATGGGCATGGACGAAATTTGCAAATCTACTGGATTAAATAATAGATAATATACAGACAGAAACACCAAACAAAATCAAAATTGAAAAACTAGAAGGGGTAAGGCAGCAAAGCAAACAGGCAGCAAAAACAGAAAACAGGCATCTGTCAGCAGCATGGATGTGGTAGAGAGAACTGAAAAAGGAGAAAACAACAAAAATTACAAGAAGATGTACACAGCTTGGGAAAAGACTACCAGTCCTAGCTGGACCGTTCCAGTAAAACCCACAGGTTTGCTTCCCATACCTCCAATTCCCATGGTGCCCCTACCCACGGCAGGGGGTTGGAACTAGATGATCTTTATCCAACACAAATCATTCTGTAATTCCATGCTCTTTACACTGGAAATGTAGTAATACATATTTGGGGCATTTTGTTCTTAGATAATACATAAGGTTTCCCAGGATTGTCTAGCTAATAAAGTCTTCTAAATATCTAATAAAGGCTTTAATTTTTGCATGTAGGTGTTTCCAGTACATGAACTTGCTTCTTCCACAAGAGAAAAGCCAGTTGTCTAAGACAGCTATTCTGAAGATACTAAAAATCACAGCAGTCACACATAAAAATCCTACCTCTCATTATCCATACTGACATCATGTTAGTTGATGTGCACTACAGTTAACAAACATATGGGAAAATCACAGCATGGAAAAATTAGTCACAATTACTTAGAGATTTTACCATATAGGTTTCATTGGCAGTATAGCTGACACCAGGAAATTTAAGCACCTTGAATACAAATATCCAGCCATGTCAAATTAACACCAACAGTTTTGCAAAGAAGTCTCTTTTGCAGAATTCAGTCTCTTTGAAAGAGCAACAATGATAATAATAGTAATATTCTTTAAATGTCAGAAAAGACAAAAGAAATTTCTGTCATAATGTGAGGATTACTGCAGTGCTGGCTGCATCAAACATTGAAAGGAAACAAGTTCACAGAGTTAAGATGAAGGTCAGCTGTCAGTCTAGAGGAGAGTTTCAAGCACTGCTTGTTTGTCCCATTCATGAACCTTAAAAGAGTGCCATTTAACACACATTTTCCAGAAAACTTCATCTTTTCTATTTTAAAGCACCCATTGCTAGAGCTTGCCACAAGTGAGAAAAACTAACTCTTCCCATGAAGAGTGTCAAGAGTGCTATGAAATATTCAGAATAAAACCCCTAAGCAAGCCTAATCAGCGCAACAACTCCCTCAGGAACTATCAATTTGCAGATCTCCCAAACCCCTAAAAAGGGGGAAAAAAGTTGTTAAAAACATAGCAGGGTACCCAGGAATAAGCCATACATTGCATGTGTATTTTAATGTCTAATGCAAGTAACTGTTCTTCAGTATAATGAAGTCTGAAGTATGCACATGAGATTAACAGAGGACATAATGGAAGGCAGTATTTAATCATCATGACAGCTTTATGCAAGTTCGGATGAGACTTTTGGTCAGTAATATGAGACACTAGTAGAGCTTTTACCATTATTAGGAAGCACTATCACTGTGTCTCCAAGCAGCCTTCTATGTGGTTTGAACATTGGGAAATTCACCAAAGTGGTCCCAGGTTATTCACTCCTATCCTTGTTAGTTAACACATTTCAGTTTTCCTTTTCAAATTATGGTTCTCCCACTGAAACCAATGTCCCATGAACGGCAAACCTGTGAGTTTCGTTGCCGTTAATTAGTTTCCTTGTTCACTCCCACACAAGATATATACAACAGGCATCTTCTCGACCCCACACCCAGCAAAGTCAGGGACAGAACCCCAAACAGAGGGATTTGTTTTTCAACACGAAGTTCAAAGAGCTTAAAAACACTAATTGTTTTCCTTTTCTTTATTTAAACAAACATTGAAAATAACCAGAATGGCTTTGGCATAGCTTTAATCAGTTTAAACTTGAAGACAGGAACTCTAATTAAAATTGGGAACTCCAGCTGTAAGAAACAGCTAATTAGTTCCCAACTTTTTAATGAAGTACTGTGGCAGAGTACATATTAGCCGTTCAGTATTAAAAAGGAAACGTTCTGCAAGATAAGTCCATTCTCTCAGGTAGTATATCAGTTTGTCTACTTGCAATCCATGCACTGCCATAGAGATTTCAGAAAACACACCACAATAACTATCTGATGTACAGATCTCCATACACACTAAGATAACTGAACTTTGTGGCATTTCGAACAGAGAAGGAAAAATACAAGGCATTCATCACCTGTTAGGCAATGAAGAAGATTTAAATTGCATTAAAGTATAAGGTCGTGTTTCCCTCGTTTCAATTCATTCTTGGCTACGACTTGCAAATACGAGAAAGAAGAAAATGGAAAAGAAGTGAGAGCAGGCATTTTACTCTTGTGCTCCCGAGAAGTCTGGGCAAAATATATGGGATAGAGGAAAAGTGAGAACTGCAGATTAAGAAGAACCTTGGCCAGACAGTCAGAGCAAAGACATCCTGACACCAGTGGGACCCTGAGCATTTCCACAGCTTATAGTGTCTCGTTTCGTACGGGCTGGTACTTCTACCCCCTTCCCACACCCAGAGCATCAACTAAAAAAGAGAAACCGCTGAGAAATTGATTACAAAAGCCAAGTTTGCCCGCGTTCCACGCCAGAGTTTTCTCACCTGTGCTCCCTCTTGCCGCGACATGCC
>NW_008664184.1:66569-74974 GCF_000695815.1 Acanthisitta chloris | reverse complement strand
GCTGGACCAGGCGCGGGCGATGCGCAAGGACCGCGCGGACAACGACGAGGACTCGGACACGGGGCTGAGCTCCATGCACAGCCAGGACTCGGACTCGCTGCCCGTCTGCGAGTCCCTCGTGTAGCGCCCTGCCAGCGAACTCACGGCGCGGGGGAAACATTTTAGTTTGAGCTCTGAAGTTTCGACTTGTTCTGACTAGTCGTCCGCGGGCAGCGTTCGAGCCTGGCTCGCCGGTACGGGGGAAGAGAAACGTGTTGGCGTTTTCATTCACGCCCGGGATTGCTCGCTCCTTAAATCCTGCCGCTTGCTTCCCCGCCGAAGGTTTTCTTGCCCTGTGGCTCCCCACCCTGTAGGACAGGTAGCTCCGAGTAAGCTCTTCCATTCCAGGACGTGCACTCTGGAATGGGAATCTGTCTCCCGAACAGGTTCTCGGCACCACAGTTAGGTGGTGGGTTATACTGCTGTCACTTACAAATACACGCGGTGCCCTTACAGGCAAAAAGTCACCGAGACTAAAGCTGCTGATCATCTAAACTTTACGGAGGAAAAGAGGCATCACTACTACTGACACTGGGATCTCCCAGGGCGCAAAGCTTTTGGAAGGTACTGCAGTTCCTTTTGGGAACAGAAGTGATACATCACTTTTTTTTTTTTTTCAAAGAACAAACTAAATCAAACTATAGACTAACATGTTGTATTTACTCTGTGTAGTGCTTTTTCTTCTGCATAGATAAGAACGCTTTGTTTAAAGGCATACTATGAAATCTGTTCGTATCACTGTTCATTTGACAGTCACTGAAAGCAATTAGCAGTGCCTGTGTGTACACAGCCTTCAACTACATTTTTTCATTAGGCTGGTTGATCTTTGGCTGAGCTTGGTTGTAGCTTGAGCTACCATTTTTAATAATGTAGTTTGTATCAGGCCAAGAGATGCAATGATAAAAGCATGAGTCAAGCCCTACCTGCACTACAGCTTAATCTTTTCAGTTATTCCAATAAAAAAAAAAAAAGCAGCATCAGCTGTAACATGCATTTCACTTAACTGCCAAATCTTCCTCTGCAGCTTAACTCTTGCCGAAAATATATGATCTGCTCTTACAATAAGAGACATTAAGGATTCTTGTGTTCCAGAATAATTGCAGAAACAGTTTAAGCAGTGAGAGACCAGAGAATGTTGAGTCAGGTCTGACTGATGACGTGAACTTTTTTAAAACTTCTGAGATTATTATTTATGTCAGGTTATTTATAAAAGTTTTCATTGTAACGATAAGAAAGTATAAAAAGGGGTACTTCCATAGACCAGTTCTTTATTTTCACTAAAAACTGTGCAGCCTTCTCACCCAGATACTGTGTTCCACTCTTGCAGTGTTCTTGGGGGTAGGAATTCTGATGGACATCAGGAAACTACACTCAGCAACTGCTCAGTTTGCAAGCAGTCAGGGAAATACTGTCTGTGGATTTGCAGAGGCTGCACAATTTTCTAGATGCTATAATTCTTGATAAATGTTACTCCACTGAATGGGTCTCAGTTATAACAAACTATGGTTTATTTTAAACACTGACTACGTAATTGTTTTTCATATTTTAGTCTACCTTGGAAAATATTTAAGAACCTATTTTTAGAGCTAATAAAACTCTTAATAAGACTAAACAAGTGTTCCCAATTGAGTGTGATTTAAAACCAACCAAACAAAAACCCAAACAAACAACCTGTCAGGACTGGGATTGTTGCGTTATCTTGTGTGCAAAGCAAGTAGAAAGTTACAGAGTCCAACCACTCCAGTCTGTTTCATGACAGCATTGTCCCCTCACTTTTTGGTGGCAGGAGGAGCTCCCTCAGGTACAAGTAGCAGCACACAGTCCTCAGATCTAGTCACTGCAGGGGTAGTATAGTGCCACTTAGAAGCACTGGCACACGTCCAGAGTGAGGAATTTCAATTCTGATGGAAGGAGAGCTGAAAAATAAGTCGGGGGGTGTGAGACTCATGTTGTTGCCCTGCATCATGTTGACCAGTGTGGATGTAACGGGTGGGTGCTGCAAGTACCTGCTGATAGTTTCCTCAGTGCCTGATGTAAGCAATAAACCTGAATTTGCTTTACGTAAGTTCTCCAATTAGCCACACCAAGCAAATAAAAAGTAAGCACATTACAGAAATAAGCTTCAACAGACCATACATCATTATACTGCTGACAGAGGCGTCAGGTATTTTGTGAAGCATGATGTGAAGGAAAGCCAGGAAAACTGAAGTTGCAAAGCAGAGTCTGCCTACTCATCCTCAGCTATGAAAATCCTTAAAACCAGGACAAAACCATTTTTGCTCTAGGTTGCTGAGGGCCATGTGGTGCTTGCTCTTGGCTTCTCAGTACCCCAAATAAGATGTAGTAGATCATGACCCTGCTGGCCCTTGTCCCACCAGGACAAGGGTGAGAACGCTGCAGGTGGCACTGTAGTCTCAAGGTTTTGGTGGGAGCTACAGTGAATCCCTAAAAATCAAATACCTGGATGCATTCTATATTGTGCAGGTGAGGTTTGGTATGCCTATTTGATATTTAAACAGTTAGAAACACAATTGCAACAGGCTCTGATTTTGTTCCTGCACACAGCCTGAATTCAAACAACTGGACGAATCCCTATCGCTCTCAAACCATTATTAAAACATTAGTACAGAATGGGAAATCACTGTTTGCATTGGACCAGGTACTTCTCCCTTCCCTTCTTCTGGGCTTGCCTATCCTCACTTAGATAATAGTGACAAGCCACAGGATGCTGGGCTTTGACAGGGAATTTGGCTCTGGGGTTTTGCTGGGCACATAGCCAAGGGTTAGGAGAGCTGATTCAGAATCGCAGGTAGAAGGGCAGGATTTTTATCTCCTTTCCAGATCTGAGGGAATGGGAGAGAGATATGCAGCAGAAAAACACCCTAACCACCTTCATGGCAGAAGTCTACCTTCTGGCACCACCAAGAGAGAGGTGAAAGCTCCAACAAACAGGCTTTTTTTTCCTTAAACACCATTCTTTTTCAGAGTCAGCTCCAGTCTAGTCTTTCATCCTAAAACAGCTACAGATACCCATGAACGAAATAAAAGGCTAACAGCATTATGAAGTATTTATATAAATCTGCCTATAGTATCGTGTTGCTCTATTTATTCAGCACCCTAACTGTTTCTTGAAAGAACCACGAAGGACCGAGGTCACCAAGCATTTCTCAGACACAATAGCTACACAAATCAAAGAGTTTTGTCCAGGAGATATAATCAGAATAGCAACAGGCCTTAGTTTCAGCACCCTTTAAACAAGCATTACCAAGCACTACTACACAAGTCCTGGCTGTTTGCTGCCCTTGGCCACATTTTTTGACCTTACGTGGCACTTTGTTTTCATAGAATCAACCAGGTTGGAATAGACCTCCAAGATCATCAAGTCCAACCCTACTGTGGTCACTAGCCCATGGCACTAAGTGCCACATCCAGTCTCAGCTTGAAAACCTCCAGGGATGGTGAATCCACCACCTCCCTGGGCAGCACATTCCAATGTCTGAGCACTCTCTCTGTAAAAAAATCTCTTCCTGATATCCAACCTAACCCTCCCTCGGCAGAGCTTGAGTCTGTGCCCTCTTGTCCTGCTGCTGGTTGCCTGGGAGAAGAGACCAACCCCCACCTGACTCCAACCTCCTGTCAGGGAGTTGCAGAGGGTGATAAGGTCTCCCCTGAGCCTCCTCTTCTCCAGGCTAATATATAAGTTTTGGGCCTATACAAGATTTTTGGGGACCAGATAGTGAACCACATCAAAAACATTGATGAGCTTTAATTTAGGTGAGTCACTGATGTGGCTCAATGTATGGTCACACAAAGGTTTCTGCCAACGACAAGGTACAGTGGTAAAAATGAGAAATGGAAGGCCCTTGGAAAGGTGGAACTGATTCTTTCAGCAATGGGCACTGTCTTATGCTGACTTGCATGTTGGCAAAAGCTTTGTTCTGGCTGTAATATCCCCCTACTCACAGTCTAAGAGAAAGCTGAAGAGTAGAAAACTAAGGCTGGAGCTAAAACTTTGCCCATCAATTACACTAAGTTATATTAAACCCAAAATGAGTCAAATACTCCAGCTTTTAGCCTTGACCTTGTTTCGGAAACTATCAAGAAACATCATCGGAATGAAAACTCTGCGTCAAGTTTGATATATTTCTAGTTCTTAACACATGTAAGAGATCTGCCAGTTTGAATAAGCACTTTGTGGGGATATCATTTGATGCCTTAAACGGGGAGGGAAGAGGGGAGGCAAATACATTTACTGTAATGAACACCACTGACATGCAAAATAAATGACCTATTAATTATTGCCATTTTTTCTAAAACAGCATCTAGGCAGCCAAATCAGCATCTGGTTGATTTACAGTGACAGATCCTTTTCCAAAGGACCTACAGTCTTGGTTTCAGACAAGATATAGTCAAAGGAGGGGAGCAAGTAAGTGGGTGTGAGGGAAGGAAGACATGTCATCAAGCTTTATTATTGACTGCTTGCATGGAACATACGTTCCAGGTTTACTTTAAAAATAGTCTGTGTCTGGAGACACGTGGAGAGATCGACCTCCCTTCCAAATTCTACATGGCTTGGGCTTTTTTTCCCCTTTCATTTGCACTGAGCTGGGACTGTAGCTCAGTACATGAAAAGAACAGCAGAGGCCTTGAAATAAAATAACAGGTCTGGTGAGCTATGCTGGTTAATGAGTTGAAATACAAGCCATTGTGGATTGTTTGGAGCAGTTGTCCTTTGAAGTCACTTGATATTATTGCTCCTGAGCTGGCACACCAAGTTTAAAGAAATGAGCATCGCAAAGTGCAGGGAGTCTACATGGATGTTACTCCTTTTATACAAACTATCATTGCTAAATGAACTTGGAAGCTTAACACAAAGGCAAAATTTAATAAGCTGAAAGCCAAATTCGACTGTGTATGCAAATTATCAACTATCTTCAAGCAGAATTGTCAAATACCATTTTTTAAAAATACTGCTTGTCTAATTTAATACATTACTGGTGTAAATGCATCAGAGCAGAACCTTCCTTGCAGGACTGTCACATATGCTGAATGACACTACCAAGATGACCATTGATTTCTCAGTGTTATGGTACTAACTCTGCCAAGGTACTAGAGTGTACCCTTAAAATATTGTTTCTGCAGGCTTTACACCCAGCTTCACCTTGTTTACACTTTATGCTTTATTTGGCAAGTTTTATTACAATCCCCTCAGTTTTGAAAATGTTCCAGAAACTCATTGATGTTCCATGAAAAAAACACTTTCCATTCCCAATAACTTTTTTCCTCCTTTCTCCCAACCTGATCCTCCCCTAATCATTAGCATCTGCTCTGAATTTCATTAATAGCCTTGTTCAGGTTGGTGGGACTCCAGGGGTTCAGTATTAGGAACCTGCTTGGTGAGAAACCTGAAGAAAAAGTCTGTGTCTTGGCAAAACCTCCATATTTGTGTGGCACATGGCAATCTCAGCAGTATTTTTGAAGTTCTCAATGTAATAACATGCCCTATGGATTAAGGACATACTCTCTCCAGCTGTTTTATGCTGCTGTTGCTCAAATCCCTTGCCCCCTGTCCCCTCTTCTTTTTTCCTTTCAATATATTCCAAGCTACCTTCTGAATTTGCCCCTTCTACTTTGAGGCAAGCAATTCTCACCCAAGGAAGGAGCACATCTCAGGTGATATTTTGGAGGGGAACATTGCTGTAGAGCTTTGGGAGATACAATTTCTGTTACTGGTTTGAAGAATAAGCTGAATAATGAGTGGTATCTTCCCTTGGAGCATGAGCTCAAGGTGAAGATACTTACTGTGTGGTTGTACACCAGCTGGCAGAAGGAGGTCTGATCTGTTCAAGTCCTGCTAGGTACTGTTATAATGAAAACATTAAACAACTTCACTCTGCTGTGCCTCAGTTCCCCTGACACTGAAGTGCATGTGCTCCCCTTTCCTGAATGCTGAACAACAGTCTCTCCCATTTACTAGCTCAATGAAACCACTGCAGGGTGATCTCAGAACACAATCCTGCTAAGTCAGTCTTGGGATTTTATAGAGTTTAGTGAGGGAAAAGCAACAAAACAACAAAAAAAAAAGAACAAAAAAAGAAAAGCTGACTCATAGCAAGAGCTCTTACATATCTGAAACATATTATCATCAGCTTACCAGCACTTCATATGGCTTAATTATGTGATTATTTAGTCTATTATATCTAAAAGCAATTCTTTTCATCATCCAAATTGTGCTCATAAGCAGGTCTTTGGAAAATGTGTTAAAAGCCTTTAGGAAAAATATTTAATCCTTGTTTCAATTTAATGTAATCCCCTTGTTTTAATCTCTTACAGTATCTTTTTTTTTTTAAATGTAATCAGGCTATTAGTTTATGCATTTAATTATCAGTGTGGCCTTTTTTTTTTTCCTGCCTTCCACTGAATCTCCACTTGATAGACATAACCTAAGAAGAGATAAAAAGCAACTTTGGAAATTGAGAGACACATGGATCACCTTTTGAAAACAGTGCTTGTCCTTCCTACCACTAGCATAGAAGCAAATGATTTGCTTTCAGCTGCAGAGGTCTAGCATTTTTGTGTTTCCCTTTCTTTCACAGTTGCTCTTCATTTTCCTACTGAAAGGTCTCACCATAATTCCATTACAGGTTTCCTGTTTGGAGTGACTGATGAATCACCAGCAGGTTAAAAGTTTAAAGCCAGGGTTGGTATCTTTTTTATAATCCTGTCCCTGCATTTTCTGTGTCTCCTACTTTCCATCCTTGGTTTCAAAAAGTATTACCCTGACCATATAACAGAGGATGAGGCACTCAAATTTTGCTGTGGTACAGACAACAGACAAGGAATAAATTTAGTTCCACCCCTTACTGCCACAGGAGCTGTACACTAGGTAATGTGTGGAGAATTAGTCAAGATATTGAAGAAATACAGGAGCTCAAAGAGTACTAGGAAATCATTGCACCAGCATTTCACATCCATGTTTCTTAATAGTCTTCTTAATTTCTTTATAGCCTGAGCATTTACAGTTTCAGGAAGATTTTTGATTAGTTTACATGTTAGTGGCATAAATAGCTGCTATTTCTATAAACATATTTCATCCTCCATTTCCAGGATATCTGCAGTTCTTTCTGCAATGAAGAGAACCACACACACTAAGGATGAGTAGAATTTTCCAACAAATTTTTTTCCCAGTACTGTTAGCAACACATACTTTGCAAATCTATAGTTTTGAGACTCTTAATTAAAAAACAAAAAGACTGTTTCACTTGGGGCTTCAGCTCTGTCATCCATCTATTTCTTTATGTATGACTGTTACATATTTATGTTACAGACTTTCAAAATCATGAGTCTGTAGAGTTAACTCAATTTGTTGATTATGAAAGCAAAAACTTTGTCATTAGGTTCAAATGACACCAACAAATTTTCAGTAGCTCCATGGCAACACGAACAGAAGGTTGGCCTAACATTTGAGGTACCTATGACAAGATATCACAAACTGGGAAGACTAGGACAAAGGTGGTTCACCCAGTGGGCAGGTATCAGTCCAAAACCTGTCTGGCTTCCTCTCAGATGAGCCCTCTAACTATTGCTGTCTGCCTGGGATGTGGCTGCCAACATGAAACTTTCTTCTTTCCCATCACCTGGCAATGCCAGGTGAGGAGAACTCTCAGAATCAGTAGCAGTGTCTCTATGGCACTTAAAATTGTTTCATTCAGACAGTCTATTGCCAGTTCTGAGTGTGTGAACTGAGCTCAGCCCTGAGGTTATTGTCTTTACTTTAAAAAAAAAAAACCCAACAAACCATATAGACAGAATATTTAAGTTACTGAAGGGCACACTGCTATGGAGATCTGTATTGCCACAAAATGCTTTATTGCACAAATATTTGATGCTAAGAAAGACTGCATCCTTCACTAGGGCTCAAAAGGAACAACTCCAAACATTTTATCATGTGTCTTTTGATCTATGTAGATCAAAGCCCTAGTACTATGTAATACAAGTGAACATTAGGGCTGGTTCTGTTGTCTAGAGACCCACTGTGATTAGTCCTCTACAAGTTCCAAACAGTTTGGTCCCTCACCAAAACCTGTATGTGGGAAGCTAGCCATGATATTAACCTGAGCATGTAATTAACCTGAGAAATTCAAATTCATTCAAATTCCTAATGAACAAAACAATATCAGACACAACAATGGAAAAAACCAAACCCAGTGTCTAAGTCTGGAAGTATTTTAGCTATTGAATGATGAGCTTTAATCAGAGCAGGCCCTGAATACTTACTGACTAGATGGAAAAAAACAAATCATGAAAGTCATGGGGAAATGGTGCAATTGGAACTTGCTTTCAACGTTTCAAATGGCTTTATAAAT
>NW_008664184.1:0-66533 GCF_000695815.1 Acanthisitta chloris | reverse complement strand
TACTGCTTTGTGTCTCCTCTCATGGCAGTCAGACACTGCCTAAACCAGATTAGAGTCTCACAAAATCATTCTTGAAAATTAGCTGCAAATACACTATGTGGATTTGAATGTTAACATAATGATTAATATAACTATTCGAATACACTATGTGGATTTGAATGTTAACTCAACATAATGATTAATATAACTATTCATATTAATCATGACACAGCCAATTATTGAACAAAACAACTAAAATCCCACTCAATCCTGAAATGATCAGATGCAATGAAAAAAGTTCTTTCCAGTTTTGCTTTAAAGTTGACATGTAGTCAAGAATTCTTAAGTAAAGAAATTGTTTGCACATTAACATGCACTGATTGAAGAGGCTTCAAAAGTACCTCAAAATTCTCAAACTCTTCTAATAGGGTAACCTTTGCAAAAATTCAGAACTCATGTGTTTAACTAAGCAGCTTATGAACAAGTTTAATTTGATTTTTCTTCCTGATGTCGTATTTACAGTATGAATATCATTTCGACAGGAGTAGACAAAAAGCGTGTCAATGAAAGACAAGTAAAAATTCAAATTACTAAGGAGCAAAATTAAGTTAATTTCAGCATGGAGTGTCTGTAAGCAGTGTGTAATCAGTCTTCAGTTTAAATGACTCTTAATTAAATGTTCACTGGCAAATCTGGCCTAGACATGTGCAAGTGCAAAAGCTAAAAGATCCAGCTACAGTCAGCATTCAAACAGAAAGAACTCTTAGTACAGTACATTGGCCACAAATATAATTTTGTCTGTGTGAGTTTTGGGAGGGTTGTTTTATATTTAAAAAAACTCCTAAGGGCATGAAATGCAGCAGAACAATCCATTGCATGTTTTGCTGGGAGTGATAAGGGTCAAATTCCAGGCCAAGGTACAAACATTAACATTTCCATGGCATTCACGAGTGTCACACACTCCCATCTGAGTGCAGCCTGTCCATAAACAAAGACAAGGCTACAACGAGACCTTCTCTGATGCTGTTTGAGAAGTCTGTTCCTCACTTGTCACTTGGGCACACCCATGCCTAATTTTCTTTTCAGCAAATAGCATTATCCTCTGTACCCCCCACTCTGAAGCAATTACTCATTTCAAAAAATAATAGAACAGTAGTCCCTGAGCAAGTGCATTCAACCATCTTCCTTGATGCTAAGCAAACATCATGTCATTTTGAGAATCATGCCTAAGCTTGGCCCTGTTTCTGAGCGAGGAGCAGCACAAGCCAACCAGTCTGGCAGGACTGACAGTCACTGACTTCAAATCAAACATCACCTCCACCCCAGAATATGCCCACAGGGGGCTTCCTTTGCAGGATTTGCTGAGGGGAGAGAGGGTGTGGATAAGGCACCAAAAGCCACCTCTCAATTTGGGAACTCAGGTCTTGCTTTCAGAAGATGTACAGGTTTAAGTGTCTGCGACTTCCAGTGGGACCTGTCCTCCTCCAGAAGGTTGTTTGCTTTTGAAACAGAAACAAATCACTTGGACTCTTTTTGAAAATTGCAGCCCTGCTACATAATTCAAATGTTATGCCTTTGATACTTAAAGCTGTAAACTAATAAGAAGGGAAACATACTGGTTTAGAGCAGGAGAAAACTTTTGTAGCTTCATACAATGAAACGTGTCTAGAGTTATCACTGGTGACTTGCTTGCAATTCTGAAGAACTGTGTCCTGCTCTTTTTAAAACACAGGCTGAGGACAAACATAGAAATATTTAGGCTCTTTCCTTAAGCCCAGCTTTTCTAGGTCATAGTAATATATGAGTGGAAGTGAAATAATTCAGCTCTGTCCCACTGAATCATTTTTCAAGAGCTTACATTCATAACATTTTAGTACTCTCCTTGCTGAGAAGATTCATCTCAGTGCCAGATCTGAGTAGGTTCACTGTGTAACTGAGCAAGAAAATCATAAAGGCTTAGTGTGAAAACCTAAATTCCCACAAATCCAATTGCCTGACTGAGCTGATGCTCAGCTGATGTCAAATTTGCAGAAAGGAAAAAAATCCCAACAATTGTCACAGCTCTTGATCTCTTCCTAAGAAGTGCTCCCACACTGCAATTTATTTTCACAGGATGAATCTCGAGCCAAAAGCTTCTACTACTAAGGGCACAAGTTTAGCTCTACCACTGCACCAGGATGCTAAGAACTCCAGACACATCCAAAGGTAGCTGGAAGAAGGAACACGACACGTGAACACTTGATTGCTGCTTCCCTAGCGTTGGAACCTATCACTGGTTTTGATCAAGGAAACAACCTCATCACTGTAATCTTCCATTCAGGCTTGCCATGGTTTTAACCTGCTGTAATTAACATTAGTGAATGCTAGCACTGATAACAGAATTGCTTCAGGCAGATCCATCCACCTTGGAGGAGTGAGATGACTAACAGATCCCCATGTCACTGACATACAGGGCCAGAGCATTGCAAGCAGGGCAACCACCCAAATCCATACATTCCTGGCACTACCTCATAGATCCACTGCTAGTGGACCCAAGAACACTGATTCAACAGGTCCTTGTCCTGCTGTTTCCCTACTAGCATAAACTAATCACATAGGGTTTCACTGAATAAAGCTTAACCATCAGTAACCATAATACAAGAGAGAACAAACTCATATCTAAGGTTCCTACTTCAAACATTGGCCAAGGGAGAGAATAATTATTACATATTTATTATTTTGGGCTATAAACCTACCCAGGGAGAGAGCCAGAACCTGTAACTCCAAGCAGTTTAATATTCATGGCTGTGTAAACAGATGCATCCACACAAAGAGTAGCCCTGAACAGAAATCTGACTTTGGAGAATTGTGCCATGTAGTGCATCATTTTTACTCCTGTCATCATTTTTGTACTGCCTTTACTACACTGCATAAAAGTGGGAATGAGAGATGCACAAACAGGTCCCTAAGATAGGCTGCATTGATGGCTTTGAGATGTTTATGCAGCTAAATTGCATGAAAACAAATGTTTATAAATAAGCCTTGACATTAATCTTATGCTGGTAAATTAATCTAGAGAGAAGAAATCTAGTTTTGCACAAATGTAAGGCATTGACATCAATCTCCCAATTTTTTTTCTATCATTTGGCAAAGGGAACAGAAGAATCTGAGTCATTACTGTTGGGTAGATTTCTAGCCAAAACTGATTGCTAGAAACATTAAAAAAAAAAAAAAAAACCACCTCTTAGCCCAGTAAATACTTCAAGGAAGAAAAAAGATTGCCAAAAGTTTATGTCAGCAAGTTAAAAAAAGGTAAAACCATACCTCCACATATTCATTTATGAAAAACTAGTCAGTTTTGTATATACTAAAAAACCTCCACATATTCATTTATGAAAAACTTGGCAGTTTTGTATATACTAAAACTTTACACTTCCTCACCTTAAGCAGGAGCAACAAATATTTATAGCCTGAAAACAAACATTGAGTGTCCAGACTGGCCTGTCTAAACAGCAATTAACCCAAGGTGAAACTACACTGCAGACATGCCCAAATCCAGGCTGTGCTCCATTCCCTCTGGCTGAGAGGAGAACAGAGGCTGAGCATAGAAGAGTTTTTTTCTGGGCAGCCTGCAGAAGTCCCTATTGCTCTGAAGAAAAGCCACGAGGGAAAAAAATGGGTCTTAATAGCAGCAAAGCAAAGAGTAGCCAACAGGTGACTGTGGCATTTACTGCTCTCTTCCTGAAATGGGTCTTAATAGCAGCAAAGCAAAATGTAGCCAACAGGTGACTGTGGCATTTTCAGCTCTCTTCCTATGGAACTGCAGCATTCAAGGGAAAAAAATGGGTCTTAATAGCAGCAAAGCAAAGAGTAGCCAACAGGTGACTGTGGCATTTACTGCTCTCTTCCTGTGGAACTGCACAGCAGCATTCAAAGAGAGAAATGTGGAAATGAAGCATTACAGTGTGGGATTTGCAGCAGCAGTTTAAATGTGTTTCAAAATATTCTTTCCTTATTAGGCACCTCATAAGCTAATTGTTCCAGTGCCTGAAAAAATTCTTGGCTTTTCTGACAAAAGAGAGCTGCTGCTAACTAACATCCAACACAGCATGCCCAAGGACTTCTCCTCCTCCCCTCCTAGCGTGGAGCAGCTGAATGGGCCAACCATTCCAGCACACACACATTGCAGTGACAGCTCCCCCCTCCTCAGCTTGTTTCAGCAGAGAGGCCAAAGCAAGACAGAAAGGAACTGCAGCATCTTGGCAAGGGCCCTTATTAGGCAAACAAAATGCATTAATCTTTTCTATAAATCATCCGTTGTGTTGCAGGCAACTTTGGCGTGTTTTAGGAGTTGTGAGAATTGCTACAAGATAGAATCTACATTTCAGAACAGAATCTGCTCATGCAGTACCCATGCCAGCAGTGATAACATCTGCTGCCTTCATAAGGCATCTTCTCCCCACGGTTGCATTCCTCTGTGTGCTCTCTCCCTGCTGTGTGTATTCTCTTTCTGCCTCTGCCCCCTGATTTTCCAGGCCTTGGCACAAGGCTCCAGCTCCCTCAGCAAGCCTCCTGCTCAAACTCCACTGGGTGCCACTAGGAGTTGGGGGGAAGGTGAGCAGTAGGAGAGGGAACTCCTTTGGCCAAACCCCTGCATTTCTTCAGCAATTCAAGGCCTTGGCACACAGCACAGTGCAAATGCCATGGAATATTTCTTCTTCTGAATAGACTCTCCCCCTAGGAGATTCCACATTTATGGGAGCATGTTAATTATTCATTCAGATGCTTTTTAGCTCCACTTTGTTGCTGTTAAACCAGGAATAGAACCACATAACTGAGCAATTTACCAGGCACTTAATTGAAACACAGACCTGGAGCAGTGCCGTCTGCAACTTTGTCTCATGACTTCATTCCTACCAGGGCTGAGAAAGAAACCACAGGAAACTACAAGGATGATGTATTATGTCTTGGTGAGCATTTTTCAAATACACCACCTCAGGAAAAGCAAGGCTTAGGAGTATTATTGAACCTTCTAATGATTCCAGATGTTCAGCTTATGGTATTAGCCCAAATTAGTTGGTTTTTTTCCTCCTGCACTGAAAAATTGTGAACCTTGCATTCACATGATGGACAATGGTAGTTTAATATCAGACAATACAAAGGTGGCAGCTCTTAAAACAATCATGAAGATTCATCTAAGAAAAGAGCCTCAGCAAAGTGCTGTCACTGGTACTACTCCCAATCAATCTCTACGATATATCTGGGGTAGAATTTATGCTCCATAAAACCAATCTATAATTCCAGCTTGGTTGGATTTCAACACAGTAGCTTAGAATTAAGTATTTATGTATCTTAAATAAAAGTGGATATTGTCTGGAAATACCCTGGACTCCAGAACTGGCTTTCTTCCTTCCCCTAACAGATTGAAGTGGCATCTTTGGGGCATGTTGTTCTGTAACACATGGAAAGCAGAGAATTGAAAACAGGTGGACATACAGGAGAGTTGTACTGGTCACAATCTTTTCACAGTTGTCTAGGATAATGTAGTTTTATCAATTCAGTCAAGAAATCTTTACATCTCATTTTTACCCTTGAGAGTATCAATAAACTCAGCTCTAAGGAAAAAGCAAGAAGGAGCATCTCCCTTCCCTACAGTTTTCTATAAAAACAAGCCCTGCCTTTCCCCCTCCCTGGCCATAGGCAGAGAACCAGCCTTTGGCCATGAGAGAGATGTATGTGACAGTAAGTTTGCATACCAACCTCTTTAGCTGCTCTACACCAGACACACTTTGATCTTATGATCAAAACATATTTTCCTTCTGAACATTTGCATCCCTGCTAAACACAGATGAGCTCCAGCCATGCAAACAGACTGTGCTTGCAGGACTATGCAAAGCATCACTCAGTTCTATGCAGTAGTTTCTAAGAGGTGACAAAAGTAACAGCAAGAGCAGCTCAAGAAAGCATAACAGCTCCTTTTATTAAGCAATTTACTGTGTTACCCTGAGCCCCAACAACTTTGAGGAAAAGGCTGGGATAGATGTTCATAGACCCAGAAGTGAATTAGATGCAACTTGTATGAAAAGTATGTGTCTCTTGCCAATACAAATCAGTGTTCCACAGCTAACTGCTAACTTTTGATTTTCTTAAGATGGTTTTGAAGGTAAAAAATACCTTTCCCTAACTACGTATTTATGTATTTATTTCTTTCAATATGACCAAATATAGAGCTTTGCTATGGCATCATTAAGCTCAGATGTTTGAACTACTTGCTAGAGAAAAGTCTACTTTATTGCTTTTATTTCTTAAAAAGCTGCAATTTCAAATTTCTCAGGACACAGGAAAGTTCAAATAAATTACTGTTTCTATAGCACCCTTAGGCCTTCAGATGAACAGCTTAATAAGAGTATAATATCTGCTAGAACAGCAGTAAAATGTCACAGTTTATCAAACTGTCAAATTTTAATGCAGTGTTCCTGCCAAAGCATTCAATATTAAGACCTACATTATCTTTGTGATCAAAACAAAGTCCTAGATGTATTTTACTTCTCATATTGGCATTAATAGCCTCAGATTGTAGGGTTCTACTTGAAAAATCAGGCACACACAATAACCAAAGTTACATCCATATACATATAAATATGCCAAAAGTCAAAAGGGTTTGTTTTCCTAAATGCTTCCCAGCAAATGCTTAGCCTTGTGAGACCTTGGGGTGGGAAGAAGTTCCGTTCATCTCACATCCTTTTCAACACAAAAAAAAAAAAAAAAAAAAGATGCTCAAAGGACTTCTGCAATACTGTGCTGCTGGTAAACAGATTTTTTCCAAAGTGTACGTGCCCAGCTGATGTGTTACAAGTCCTCACAGGCTGGCACTCTGCTTCATCAGGCTAGCTTCAACCACTCCCTCCCTTACAGTGGGGTAGGGTCAGGGAAGAGATGTCCAGGGCACCTGCTGGTACTCGCTGAAGGTATGGGAGAAGGGAAAGGTCAGGATGCTTTTATGAGGACCTTGTGTGGGCACAGCTTGAGGGAGAAAGGGTGGAGGTAACTGCCACCCAAGAGTGGCCTATAGCACAAAGATTAAGGAGCTGCAAAAGGAGGTGGGAGCAGTGGGTTTGGATCCCCTTAGGCAAAGGAGGGACCTAAACCTGGGTAACCTGCTTTCTGGAAGAGACTTCAAAGCTGGGACTCCTGCTGCTCTCCCACTCACACACCCTGAGGTGTGGTTTTACACACACCCCTCGTGCACTGCTTCCCAATGGCTCTTCCTAAGGGCTCTGCACGCCGAGTGAGCAGTGTGGTGGGTACTGTCACCCATCCCCAGGACCCCCAAACACTCTGCTCCACATGAGAGCTGCCCTTGGCATTCTGCAGCTCCTATCACTGGCCCTTGCTTTGTGCCTCAGTTCCCCTCTATTAAAAGGCAACGGCACTTGGTTAACTCATCGAAGTTTTCTGAAGACAAAATATCTTAAAGACTAAACTGTCAGAGCGTGAAAATAGACAATATTTGTAAGACCAATGGATTGAAAGACACAAGTTCCCAGAGTACCTCATATGGCACATCTGAACCACACTCTGGCTCTGAGCAGAGGTGCCAGAAGAGATTTGTCCACATGCTGAAGAAGCCTGGGAGCTGCTGTCCTCAGAGGGCTGAGCCCACAAAGGGCATTAAGTCTTACATAAGTCCTACAGGGGGAAAAGAAAAGCATCTCCAGGTTACTGAGAGGGTGCTGGGAGCACCTCTGAGGGCATCAGTTGCACAGGCTGATTATTCTCTGGGCCAATATGCTTTGCTGAATGCAAAATTAAGACAGCTAATTAGTATAAATTCTGCATTACATCAGCCATAACCTACTGAAGCAATATGCCTGCAGTGAGGAAGCCCAAACTGCTCCAAACAGGAAAGTGTTCTGCTTAAACTAGAAAAGTTCTCATTTGGTTATATTGCATTTCTTTTCTGGTGAAGGATTAAGTACAACTAATGGATTCAGTGCTTATCCTTTTGACCTGCTTAACAGCCACAATAAAAGATAGGTATTTTGAGACTTTTTTTTAAGCTTTTGAACACTTCAGAAATATATTTCACTCACTGGAGATTTTAGTTTGGTAACACCATGAAATCTATATAAGTGCTCTAATACTCCACTGGTACTGCTCTGTTCCCACTGAAGTCAATAGCAAAAATATAATTGTTTTTACTGAGTTCAGGCCTAGAAGAATACAAAAAGCTACCAAAAAAATAATAAAAACTTGCAAAAATCACATTTTGAATAAGCCCAATCTCGTTCTCAATAGAACCCAATTTCTTGCAGTGGCTTCAGTGCTTTTCCTTTCAAGGATTTGCACTCTGGAAATTAGAAAGGAGTTTTTATTACTTTGTATGACTTTTTGGTTTTTTAAATGCCCATAAACAAATATTTTAACAGGCTCAAAAGATTTATTACTCACTCAGGATGATACAGTCAGTGGATGAACTCTCTAGCAAGCTTCTTTAGTGTGTTACTTAAAAGATTAGTAACAAAGGAGAAAACAGAAAATTTGAATTGCAAGAGCTTAGTGCGTTCCACCAGTTGACAAAAGAAAGAGCATGAATCCCTCTGCTCCCACCCAGGGAACAGATATTTCATTGTTCCTCTGCTTGGTGACTGTCCACAACTTGTCTGAATACCTTTCATTTGGTAATGGCCAGGAACTGTAATCTTACCATCTGACATGGCAGAAGGACAAGATGATTCTGAATAGAGGAGCACTGGGAAGGATTTTAAACAGACAACCATCCTTTCAACTCCGACAATGAAACAGGTACAGAGACACAGAAACGTCTTGCACAGGACACTGAGCTGATATTCAAACCCTAGAACGATCTGTATAATAAAGCAGCAGTGCAATGAAGATCAACTTCTAGAGGAGATCTGAAGTGTTAGCAGTTTATTCCCTCCCCCATCTCCATTTGAATAGCTTAGGAAACTAGGAGCTGGAAATAACTCTCATCTAGAGATCAATGCTTTGTCATAGTGTGCTTGATTTTATCTTGCTTTCAAGCTGCTTTGATTCCATCTTTGGGCATGAATTACAAAGCATTTTGGATATTACAAATCCAGATTTAACACACCTACTTTTCCAGAACACAGCAAATTGTACATGAGGGTTTCCAGAACAGGGAGCAAATCTCTGAAATCACTCCTTAGCACCCAGCTCCCTTTCTGAAGGGGAGAGGAATTCACATCTGTGAATGCAGAGCAGGCTGTACACACATCTCTGCTCCCTGGCAAACAACTCCTTGGGTTTGGAGTTGCCTTGTCCTATAAACAGCATGGAACCAAAACACAAGGGGAAAAGTGCAGGATACCCTGAAGGGGAGAGCAGCTTTCCTCTGAACCTGAAGGATGTATCTATTTGCATCTACATCATCGTTACAAAAATGCTTGTTTGTAGTGCTTCAGAAAACATTGACACAAACACATTTATGTGCAGTATTTAAAGTCCATTCACATCATATCACTTTCAAACAGCATCTCCTGATCGTAGTCATCTATTCCATCTACTTAAGATGCTTGCAGGGAACAGACAGACCTTGTAAAAAGAAATAGATGATACAAGAAGTTGAGGCATAATATAGTTTCTTGAATGAGCAGGGCATTGTCAACAGGGAAAACAGAATGAAGAAAAGAGATGAGTGGCTGCAGAGACAATTTCAGTGTCCCAGATTCCTTACTGCATCCATAGGTTTTCCCTTATTCCTAGCTCTTTCTATGGCTATTAAAAAAAACCCAAACAACAACAGAAATCTCTTCTTTGTACTGAACTACCTCCTTCACATCCTAGAACTGGGTGTCTTCCCACAAAATAATTTCTAAGCCAGTTAAAAAAAAACCCACCTTTTTTGTAGGTGTTTATACCTGTAGCATCAGCAGGTATGTGAAATCAATGTTCTCTCATTCTGTATTAAGAAGTTTTGTAATTTAAGGAAAAATATCAGACACATGATACACTCTCAGAGAAAAGAAATGCTTCTTCTTAAGGTGTGTTACTTATCAGCCCCCCAAAAAGAAAAGGAACAACAACATGGCCAGAACTCAGTGAAGCATTCTCCAAGAGCATCCCCAAATTTCAGGGCAAGACTCCTAAAAACTCCAAGATTAATTCATTCAGTGCTGCACAGAACATTCAAGCCTCTATTCCCTTAAATTGCAGCACTCTTGATGCTACAGCATCCATCAGACAGCAAAAACCTCCTTTTCAGCCTGAGTATAAGAAAAACAGATACAAATAAAAATAGATAGAAATACTAGTACATTGCCATTGGAGGGAAAAGAGTGATCAATAACATTTTGGCCTAGAATTTCTGCCAATTCTGGAAATAAACAGATGACAAGTGGCTGCAACTGTAATGCAACAAACTGGGAAAAACAAAAGGAATAAGTGAGAACACCAAGTTACATGCAAAAGAAACAAAAGGCCTGTTACATGCAAAGCACGAAGGCAAATTCTGAAACATTCATTCTGCTAATTTTGCCAATTCTGATAAAAATATTCTCCTGGAAAAAAAAAAACACCAGCTCGACAAAGTGTTTGGAGTTTTATTTTTAAAGAACTTCCTCACTAAAATGAATCGTTTTTGAACAAGAAAGTTCTTATTTATTTTGGGGGAGACAAAACCAGCTACTTTTAACCCTTTCTGCATAGTTAGTGAAATGCACTCTATTACTGTCTGAAGAAAGAGGTCTTTTGTAAGACCACAGTATGTGTATTGTTCTGCTGCTGCCCCAATTATCACAATAATATTACAATTACATCAAGTGCCTCTAGGCATACGAGGAACGTGACACTAGTGGACTTGATGATGAGAAGAATCACGTAGAGAAAATCTGCTGTGGCTATTCCATGATGACAAATGTCCCAATTCTTGGCTGAAGTTAAATGGAAACAGTAATGGAGATGTCACAGTCAGAGATGTTATGAGGGTCATGACTGTGTGAAATGGAGTAGGAAATCATTTAATTAGGCCATGACTCATTTTGATTGTTGTGAGGTGTTTTCACAGACTGGTCCCAAACATTTTGCTTAAACATTCAAAGAATTTAGATCTTTTTTATAGGTATTTGCTTGTATTATATTTCATTTGCTTATTGAGTCCTGAGAAATAGTGACAACACTAGAAACAGTGGCTGATTTTGACATTTTAATCTTACTGGTTCTCTATGAAATAAACCCTGGGTATCTAGAAGAAAATGGAAAAAGGCAATAAGAAAGAACACCAAATGTGCAAGAACCTCAAGAACTTAAAATAAGACAGGAAAGACTGTTTTAATTACTATTGTACAGAAATTTTTCATCCACATATGCTAGATTTGGTGTTCTCTTAGGTACCACTCAAATACAAATGGCAATGGGTGGAATCTAGGAGTTGGAAACATCACAAACAACTTGTAACAAACACACCAGGAAATGCCTGGTCAAACATGAATAGGCTCTGGATGTTTCTGCTGAATGATTTGCATTATTAAATGATTCTGGAATTTTAATATTGTTCAATAGAGCATTAAATGGCACACATGAATACAGAGATGCAACAAAAGCTCAGTGAGAAACAGGAAACTGAGTTATAGACACTAACAACAAGAACTGTATAATTTATGCATCATTTTTATACATTAAAGAACATTTAATGTAAGAGAAACTTAGAGATAAGAATGGTGTTTGCAGGAACTTCAGCAACAGGTTGAGAGTTCATGAGCACTCTGAATGGCATTTTAAGGGTAATATTTGCTAAAATTGATATAGTTCTTGGTGACTGAGAGTTTGGATTGATCCCATCACTTCCTGCAGTTGGTGCCCCATTGTTTAGCAGCTGTGTACAAGGGATGGCCCTACAGACAGCAGTGAAAGATCTCCACTGTCAGGCAAGCCACAAATAACCAGAGAATGAATGGAACATTTGTTGTAGACCAGTGAAGATGTACTAAACAGTAGTATGAAGGACTTGTTGACTACCTAAGGAAGGTCATCACATGTCACATTTGATCATCCACAAGCAATATTAGTTTGAAAGACAACTTCAAAATAGATTATGGTATATAGTGTCACGTGGATACACTGCTCCACAATACTCCTCAGATTACCTTGGATGCTGCTCACAGGTGAATATCAAATGCTTTCCTGCCCAAAGGTTATTAAAATAATGACTGTGCTCACAGGTGAATATCAAATGCTTTCATGCCCAAAGGTTATTGAAATAATGACTAGCTATTCTCAGTTCCTTCTCAGCCCATCACAGCAGATTCTGCCAGTGGCTGTTCTTCCTCCCCTTTTCATGGGAAGCAGTGGGTCAGAGAGGTACCTGGTGTTACTGATTGCTCTTTGCTCATCTCAGGCTGCACTGACTGCAGATATCCCAGAGAGAGCAGATCCCATTTGCCTCCTACAGAGCCAGTGACTGCCTGAGACCTGGCTGAGAACCAAAATGCTAAAACTGAGTTTCCTTTGGTGAGCCCTCCCCAGATGCATATGTACTTACAAGAACTTCTCAGAGGCTGCAAAACAGAACACTCCAAAGGCAGTCGTGGGAGTGGGGATGGGTTAGTATTTATCACTAACAGTACATGAATGCCATGGTGGTGATGAACTAACAGCCTACCTGAAGAGATTGCTTTTAAGATAAACAGTATCTGACACTCCTAGTACAACCAACACCACCCAGCCAACAAGCACTGCACCTTTCTGCAAGGAAAAACAAGAAATGCAAGCATATTTTTTTGCTGGGTTGCCAAAACTGCCAATTTCTGCTGATAACAGTGTCCTGATGCTACATTGCACTCAGGCAATAAACAACAGTCCTAAGCCAAGCTTTACAGTGAGGTATTGACCCAATTAAAAAGGCCAGATTTGAAATCACAGGAATAGCCAAAGTTTTTAAAAAAAACCAAAAAAGTGAACTGTTTTAAAATTGACTCATACCTCTTAGAACATGAAGGACATATTAATTTATATATTCATTTATTTCATCTGACCGCAACAGAATCTACAAAGTTTTCCAGGTCATACTGTGTTTTTCCCACTGTAGTTCTTAAAAAATCCAAAATGGTGACAGAAGTCACACATCACATCTCTAATCAGATAAAACTCACAGATTATCCTGTTCTGACCTTGGTTCAAACAGGTGAAAAATGGGAATGTTTTGGACAGAGAAGACTTCTCAGTATAAAGAGCTGGAGTTTTCATAGACACTTCATAATTAATGTGCAGTAAACTATACACATTAAATGCAGTTATGACAGTGTTTTATTCCCCTTTAGTGCTAAGGTCAGGGTCTGGTTTCCCATTCTTAATTTAAAAATATCCCCAAAAATATTTAATTACCTTAACTAGAATTAACTCAAAACACTTAACCAGAAAAACCACTACCTAACACTAATTTCTATCTTTTTGCATGAAAGAGCTATATAAGTGAAATATTTGCACTTGGAGATGTACAATGAGTAATATATTTAACATCACAGACCTCAGTTTCTGGAAAGACATTTAAACAGATGAACTACTTGAGCAAAGGCAACAAATCAGTCATAAGCTTTGCATGCAAATAGGACAATTTTTATATATATAGCTGTGCTAGAAACAGCAATCAAAACTCTACAGTCCTAATGCAGACAAAACTACCTCCAAAACCTTGAACTAGAAACAGTATCAGGCCAGAGATACCTTTTCCACAGAATGATCCCTACATTTATTTTTATGTGAGAAAGAACAAACTGAAATTGGTAACTCTCTTGTAAAATTAATGGCAATTGTTTTCCAAGACACAGAACCAAGTCTTCTCATTCTGAATGTGTTATTCCATGAATAAATTAAAATCAGAACCTTATCTGCATAACAACATTTTAAGTATTTTCTAATATCAAGCCTGGGTTTATTAAAATGAAAAGGCTAAAAAATTAGTATTTTCTAATATCAAGCCTGGGTTTGTTAAAATGAAAAGGCTAAAAAAGATTCCTCTATTTTCCATATTCTCATTCCTTACTTTTGTACTTTAGACAATGAGACAAGTGTTTTCCTGCTGCCATCTACCAGGACCAAGGACATGAAGTGCCATTTGTGAGGGAGTTTATAGATAGCAAAACTCTTCTGCCTCCATTAAAAACTTATGAAAAACACTATCAAGACTAAGGGCAGAAGTAATCAACAAGCACACACACCAACACCCCAAACATGCAAAATATTTTATTCACAACCATGTTCTTATTTTATTATTTAGCAGCTTTATTATTATAATTTTTCTATTATTTAATAGCATTTTTAATATTTCTTTTCAAGTTCATTAAAATCAATTCAACCATGCCAAAGCCTAGTTTACAACAGGTAGTGTCCAACGCACTTGTGTGCATCAGCAGAGATGACAGCAACAGGTTTTGCCAGAGTGACATTCCTGGTTTTACCTCTCCATCCTCTTGTCTGCTGGGAATTGCAGGTCCCTCTCTGGGGTGGTAAACCAGCCAGGGCTCCCTAACAGAGCACAGGCACAAAGGCAGGAGGGGACACCTTTGTTTGCCTGTCCTGGACAAGGGGTGAAGCTACAACAGGTCATTAGAGATGCGCTGAGGAGGTTTCCACACATTCTTTTGCCTTTTGTTTCCTTAAAAGCCAAGTAATAAGATAACAAAGCCTGCACACTCGCAGGGGCAGAAGCCTAGTGACACTACTTTGTAAGTGGCCACCTAACATGCTTCAATAGAGGCACAGAACAACACCCCACTGTGCAGAGCCAGCTGCAAAGCTTTCCTGCTCTTCTGAGTCAGGGATTTCAGTGCCACACACTGCTGCTTTTAGCTTGTTTTAAGACCACAACAGTCAGTACTCAATAATCCCTCTTCAGTTTGCTTCTTTCAATAGCCATTCAACCAAAAGTAAACTTTGAGCAAACATAATTTATGACCTCATCTTAACTACTTGCAGCTCCTTAATAATTAAGACATTGAGAGGATTCCTACACATCAACATGCAATGATGGCTAGGTAAGCTACAGTTCTGTGCAAAGTGGCATCATTCAACCTTATTCCCAAATTATTCAACAATACAGCTTGGCTGTAATACAGGAACCATAAAAAAAAAATCCTCAGAAGAAAAATACAAGCTTTGCTCTTAGCCTCCAGCTGCTGAGACCTGCAATCTCCAAAAGTAATGGAGGTAAAAGGAACCTGCATTTGTAACCAGGTCTGTTGAAGAAATTCATCCTAAGAGCTCAAACACAATATATTTTTGCTCACTTCCCATTTAAGAGTGATCTTCATAGCCTTCCAAGTCAATCCAGTCAGACTCAAAAGGATTGACAGCTCTCCTTGAAGGCCTCCAACAGAGCAAATTCAACTTGTCAGACTTAAGGGCAGCTGAATCAGCTCTTACAACATCTCCAGGTGCTCCTGAGATGCTGAAACAATACCACATACCCCTTCATAATCTGGATTTTCAAGCAGCTATTGAAAAGAAAAGTTGTTTTGATTCAGTTTGGCCCTGCAAGCCTGGCTTTAACAGCAGAAACCAGGCTCATGACAGCAAAGATTTATTCCCTTTACAAAAAGCCAAAATTACTCTGTAAAGGCAGTGTAAAAGCAGAGTTTCAGTCAGATGGAAAACACCAGCTGTTTAATTCCTCCTAAAATAGTAAGAGAATGGAAAGACACTAGGACCTCTGCCAAGTTTTCTGCACAGTCCTATAGCCACTTGTTTGTTCACAGCAATATAGCTCAACATCATCGATTTGGTGCACCACTGACTCGAGGAAATGATGCAAGGGAAACTAACTGAAACTTTGTTTTAACATTCAGGTGTCCTGTTTCTGATAAAAAGGAAAGCTCTTGGAGGCAAAGCACCCTCTTCTTGAAGCTTGTGAAACATCTTCCACAGCTTCTTGTTGAAGCATCCTTGTTATTTACACCATACAGTCTTGTAAGGGGATCCCAGTGTATGGTGGAAATACAAACGATAAAAGCAGTATGATTTCACCTAACAGGCAGAGCACTTGACATCCAACAGCCTTTGAAGATCCTGTGGAAGCATTTCCTACCCCTCCCTTTCACCCACCAGCCTCATGAACTACCAACTTCATTCTAAAAGCTTGCTTTAGTAGCCTAAGCACCCCCTTAGAGAAGATTGATACTTCTCAGAGAAAGCACACAAGATATTCCTTAGAAAAATGCTGTCTTTCAAATATGGGGCATATGTTTTGCAGTGGAGGACTCAGCCATCAAGACCTTCCTCCAATCTGCCTACAGAGCCTGTATTTCATTTTCTTTCAGATAGGTTTTTGCAAAGATAGAGTTTTCCAGGTATATTTTACCTTCATCAATGTTGAAGAAAAACATCCTGGTAAGAAGGGCAATGTTTGAAATCTGGGGATGTCAACACTATGGAGTATCAAATAAAACACCTGAGGGCTCTGAGAACAGTAAATTCCTTCCCACTTAGAAGAAAACAAGTTTTGTGTGTCTCCCCCTTCCCCCCCATTTCAATTCCATTAATAACAAAGCACATAAATTATTTACACATAAACAGTTGGAGCAAGAACAACTTCAGCTTCAGGCAACACAGGAAGATTCAACTGCTAGCACTGGTCAGAAGCAGCAAGGGAAGGTGGAGCTCCTCTGCCCTTGCCCACAGAGGCAGAGAGGGCAGTACCTGCTGCCCCATCCTCACCAGTTTAGAGGCACTTGGCACACAACCCATTACAGAAAGCAGTGGAACACAGATGTGCAAGAACACTCAGAGATGGACTCTGCAAAGGAAACTGTCACTAACTTGGGACACACTAAAGAAGCTGTTACCTCCACAATTCCCTTTTGTTAGGGGATCCCAGGAGCAGAAGGGTCTCAGCTGCAGTGTCTAACATACCCACATACCACAGAAGGGCAGAGTGGGTGCCACTGAGAGTTTAAGAAAGTTTGCTCAAAGTAAATAATCAACTACTGGTTTTCTGCTCTTCAAAACAAACTCACAACTGTCATCACTATGTATTAGTTGAACAAGAGCACTGTCAGTCTTTGCTTAGTCAAAAAGTCAAGTAAGCACCAACCCACACATGCATCCACTTGCTCTGTGCCTCACTACAACCATTGCTTATTATTTTCCAAACAGTATTCAATATCTTATGAAATAATAATCATGTGTAATAATTTGTTACATGTACTGAGGGACCTATTCTCTGTACTCACATAGCCCAACTAAGCAGCAGCAACGAAACCCACTAACATCTTGCAATTGTGGTGGCCTCTAAGACTTGATAACTAGTTGACAGTAAGAATCGATTCCTGCACATGTTTATTAAAATTTGGGGTCAAACAACTTGGTTTTGACAGGCTGCTGCCTCTCCCTGCTCCACAGAACAGTATTAGTCACTAGACCAGGACAGAATCAGCCTTCATTTAGGGGTTAAATTCTGCTTTTCAATCCAGCCTCAGCAAGGAGTGTGTTCCTTTGTGCTGGAAGGCAGAGATCCACATACAGAAGGCAACACTGACACTGCTGGCTGAGCTGTGTGAGCATCTCAGCTTTGCTGCTCTGCCCCAGTTTGCTCAGGGACTGGGGGAAGCACATACCAACGGGTCTGATGCAGTTATGCAAGAACCAGAGAAACTCTTTATTCATCCTTTTCCCTGTTATTCTGCCACACTCAAAGACAGCCTGTCTGCACAAGTTCAGTCCTGCCACGTTTTACAGTGAGTAGGATATCTGAAAGGGGTGGTAGGGGAAAACCAAATGTAGGATGCTGTTTCCCAGCTCTTTCATACTACCAGTTCTGCAGGTCATTCAGCTAAAGCAGAAGTGAGCTCTGTGGTGGGTACTTTTATCTAGCCACAGGGATTTTGAAAGCCTTGAAATAAATTGGATGCATTGCTGTAATGAGTTATGAATGGTCAAAATGCATACTTTATGGAAATATTCCTGACAGAAAAGATGCTACACTTCCAGCCTAAAAACAGTTGTCAAATACACTTACACCATAGAGCCAACAAATGGAAAAACCATGAACTAATAAAACTAGATCCAGAAAACAAAAGTTTGTTATTTTAATTTCTATCAGGTCTCCATACCCTTTCTAAAATTTATTTCATTAGAATAATTTTCAGACATTGTTTGAGTAGTCAGGACAGTCAAATTGATGATTTTGTAAGACAAGATGAAAGGTTGGTTAGGTTTTGTTTTTGTTTTGTTTCTTGTTTTGAGAGGGAGGGAGAGGGAGGAGGGAGAGAGATGATTTTACAAGATGAAAGGTTGGTTAGGTTTTGGGTTTGTTTTGTTTCTTGTTTTGAGGGGGAGGGAGAGGGAGGAGGGAGAAGAGAGGAGACAGGAGGGTGTTTGGGTTTTGTCTGTTTGTTGTGGTGTATCTTGATGGTGCTGAGTTTTTTGGGTTTTTTTAACACATATCAAATCAGGGTTAGTGATTTTAATACCAGTAGAGACAAGATGAAAGGTTGGTTAGGTTTTGGGTTTGTTTTGTTTCTTGTTTTGAGGGGGAGGGAGAGGGAGGAGGGAGAAGAGAGGAGACAGGAGGGTGTTTGGGTTTTGTCTGTTTGTTGTGGTGTATCTTGATGGTGCTGAGTTTTTTGGGTTTTTTTAACACATATCAAATCAGGGTTAGTGATTTTAATACCAGTAGAGAAGCCATGGGAACCAAACCTTCAGTTTTTCTTATAAATACTGTGCACGCCCATCAGCAAACCACTTGGTTGTCTACCTCAGTCCCCCTGTATTTAAAAAGGGAAATAATTACAACATTTCTGAATGAAAGAATCAGTTCCTGAAGCTTAATTTAGCAGATGAATTCTTCAAGAATCACTTCACGAAGCATAAATTGCTAGTTAAGTAATATTTTGATATTTGAACATGTCTTTGCTAGCGTGAAGTATTAGTTTTTCTGGGACAGTTTGCTAAAAAGTATTATTCTATATTAACTACTGCTTGTTGAAAAAAATCACCATTTCTGCAGTGTGGACTTACTGATGTGGTATCTTAGCTGTTCTTTAAACTGTGCACTCTGGAACAAATATTCTAGTATGGTTTGATATTGCATTTGAATTAGACACATCTGGAATCTCAAGTGAGCTTTTAGCATTGAAAAATACTTATAATTGTAAAAAACCCTCCTGGCTAGGTGCCTTTATGGCTGAGAGGTGTTGGGAAGAGATTGAATGGTGGTGCTTTTCAAGCTGTCAGCTGTCCTTCCTCAGCATGACAAGAATACCTGCCTACCCCCATCTAGTGTTGTGTTTCACTTAAAATACTAGGCAGGGAAAGGGAGCTTTGTTTGGGTCATAGAAACCTGCTTTGAATATTCACCACCACCAGTGGTGCCCACTTCTAGGGGGGAGAAACACGTGCTCCAAGATTCACAAGCAGAGAGATGGAGCACACAACATCCCAATCATGCTCTCAGTGCCAGGGCTCTGAGCAGGGTAAAAGAAAGGCCACCAGAAATGCAGAGCAAATGGTGTAACAGAGGTCCCAACATCACAGATGTTGCTTCAGAGCTCTGCCAAGCCTCACCTCTCGTAAAGGATGTTCCTCTTCCAGTAGTCATTAGCAGCACACAATCCTCTCTCAGTGTAAGGTAATGTCCTCAGGGGGGTAAGCTATTACTTCATCAGCACAGCTAAAACTTTTGTGGCTTCAGACTTGCTTATTCTCAAATTTTTTTCTTTGAATCCAGCTCCTCACTGCTGCTCTCCATATACATATTCATAAAAGTGTGCTTCAAAAAAAAACACCTGTGACCAGGATCACCATATTTTGTGCATTAAGAAACAACTAAAGGAATAAATCAGTAAAATACTTGCTTTGAAAGCTACGTCACTTGATCCAGAAGTTTGTTTCTTATTTTCATTATCAGCAAAAAGAAACTCAAATCCCATGTCTGTCAGCTTACATTTGGTTTTTCCAGTTAGAAATATGTATTAGGTATTATTAAAGTAAAGGGATAAGAGGAACAAAAACCCACTCAAAACCCCTCAAATTCTGTAGCGAAAAAGGGAAACAGTCCAGTGGTTCAGAAATATTTTGCAAATACAACTTAAGCATAATTTAAGCAATTAGGTTTTGTTTTATCTCTTGCCAAAGAGCTGCATACCAGTTGAATTTTCACTTTTGCTAGAGGAAATGTCTGGCCTTACATAGCAGTTCATTACTGTTTTGGTGCACAGAAGTAAAGCTGATTGTACTGGTACAAGTGTTTAATTTTATATCTCAACCCAAGCTTCTAATTAATCATTTAAACCCTAGGAAATGGTGTCATCCTCAGCTTCCTAACAACTGACATCATGCAACAAAATATTACCTTATGTAACCTGAATGAAAGCAGCCAAAGGTCTCCTTTCTTCAGGTCATGTCTAAGCCCTGGCTTGTGGCTTTAAGAACTCGATATGTATCGGCATGTCTGCAGGTAATTATTAGTGGATAAGCAGTTCTTTGAAACAATGGCTATAAAATAATCTATAATTCATAGCCTGGATTATAGAGAAGGTTGGGAGAATACAGTAGGGACCCAATGACAAACCAGTTCATGCAACTCCACCTAAAATTCTGACGCACAGCTAGAGAAGAGTTGTTGGCTTCTCGTTAAACACAATTTCTTAGCAGTTACTCTTCCCTGGCACAAGACAGAGCTCTGGCAGGTCAGCTATCATCCAACCAGTTTTTCACATTTTGCCTTTCCTTGTATTCTTTCTTTACAAGGATCTTCGCTTGAGTTTCTCTGTTGATCTGAGAAATACCATGTGAAAATATCCCGAAAGCTTCCCACTGTTTAAGTGGCTGTTTGAAATGATGGATTTTACCCAGGATTATGCAGGAGGCATGAAATTACAGTTTAAAGCTACTAATTTGATGGTATTTCACAGAATCGTCAAGGCTGGAAGAGACCTTCAGTAACAGAATCATCTGAGTGGTTTGACCAATAGTTGAACCTTCAAGTTCCTGTTGTCACAGGGAATAGAGCACACTCCTAAATCTAAACTGCTCTCAGTTGCTACACATGGTGCAAACAGACATTACAAATGGTAGCTCATACAGAAGCTAGACTCCCTGTGAAGGTAAAACCTTAATGATTTAGAGCCCAGTTTTGTAAAACAATCTGCCACACTTTCCTCATTAATTAGCAAACATAGGCAGCCATGGAGAATACATGTTTTGCTATCACATTTCAACAATCTGTATCAGCAACCCTTTCCCCATGCACACAACATCTGTATTTAGCAAACACCAAATAAATGGAATCCACTCTGCTGATGTAATGAGTTTATCTTCCTCTTTTATGCTTTGACCAAAGTAATGCCTGAATGAGTACTTAGTTAAACATCTGTTTGTCCATTTCAGCAGAATATCCTCCCATAAATTATGCCTCAGGCTTGATTCATCTGTTCAGGAAAGTCAGTCTTGCAGTTCAAATCTGTGCTTACAAAGCCTCAAAAGAATATTTCCTGCGCATCCCCACCCACAGGTTTGTTGTTTCAGAATCACAGAATCAATTAGGTTGGAAAAGACCTCTGAGGTCATCGAGTCCAACCTATGACCTCACACCACTATGTCAACTAGCCCATGGCACTAAGTGCCACGTCCAGTCTCTCCTTAAATATCTCTAGGGATGGTGACTCCACCACCTCCTTGGGCAGCATATTCCAGTGTCTAATCACCCTTTCTGTGAAGAAATTCCTCCTAATGTTCAACTTAAACCTCCCCTGACACAGCTTAAGACCGTGTCCTCTTGACCCCACCTGACTCCAACCTCCTTTCAGGTAGTTGTAGAGAGTGACAAGGTCTCCACTGAGTCTCCTCTTCCCCAGTCTGAGCACCCCCAGCTCCCTCAGCCTCTCCTCCTAGGACTTCTTCTGTCAGTCCATGCTCCTTCTGACAAACATATATCCTCATTTGTTTGTTAGTGCTCCCAATATGATGAGCAAAAAAAGAGAGAAAAACTACACATAATTAAGTAACAAATATTTTGCCTAAGGGGAGAAATTAAGTAAAACCTGCATTCATACCACACCTTAAAGTGCATGACAGCAATGGATGCAACTTACTTAGTAATGAACTGATGTGAGCTGACAAAAAATGCTCAATATTATCCTAAATATTGTTTGCAATAATAATAATACAATCTACAGATGGGTGGCTTAGAACTGTAAATGGCCTTTAAAAAAACTGCTCTGGCCTTTGATAGCCTAAACCACCTACTATTGATACAGAAAGAGTGCAGTCTGTTTCACTGCATAGCTGTGCTGGATTATCAGCAAAACTTTCTAGTCTAAGTGAATAACTATGTGTATTTTTTAAGCTTCCACAGCATCACTTCTCCAAGAACCTCAAGCATATCAAATCTCTGCTAAGAAATATTCTTGGCCCTTTCTGCAATCAGCATTTTCTGCAGTATGAATGAGCAAAATGGACAGCACAAGTTCTGTAGTTTGCCCAGAGAGTTAATGGCAGAGCTGGTGCAGAGTCAGAGTTTGCGGTACTTGTATTCTCCTGTTCTAACCACAGGACCACACACTCACATCACCCCGGTACTTGTATTCTCCTGTTCTAACCACGGGACCACACACCCACATCACCCTACAAACCTGCTGCACTCAGAGCAAAGAAACAGGACTTGAGTGAAAATGTATTTTCAGGATAAGCATTTGTTACACATTTCCTATACAACTAATACCACAGCCTAGAACAACTGTAGAATACACATTTCCTATACAACTAATACCACAATCTAGAACAACTGCAGAACTCCAGTTTTGTTCTCAGATTTACACTCTTCATTAGAATTTTAAACCTCTTTGGATCCCTGTTGAAGATGCTGTAATTGAAACGGACATTTCCACCTAGATTTTTCAGGAACTCTGTGAATGTGCAATGATAGAGGCATGAAAACAAGTGAGCTGGGGCAGGAGGACTCCCCAGTTTATTTTTTGCATAAATTACTTTGTACAATTTTGAAAAGGCAAAATGCTGAAATCAAGTCACTTTGTGTTTTGCTTGCATGAGTGTTTCACAAGCAGCAGTAAAACCAAGAAACTTCCCAAAACATGATTTTAAACCAAATGCAAACATTTTAAAATTAAATAAATGTGTAGGGAGCTATAGGGAGTAGTCAAGTATTTGGAGCTGGCGATATCCATCGTTAAGAGCCTAACCTAAGTCACTTAATCACTGTAATTCCTTTGGGCTTTTTGATGAAGCAGCAATGATATTTACTCCATGATAAATGATATTTATTCAAAGAATATGCAGTTCAGATTTCACAAAAGGTCAGTCTATCAGTGGCCCTGAAATCATGTTACATATGGCTTGATGAAATTGCAAAATATTATGTTTCTAGTAACCCATAGGGTCACTGTTCCCCCCCTCTTTACAAAGGGCCTGCACCAGACATCACAAATCCTACCTAAGATACTAAAACAGGATTTAAGTGGGATTTTAAAGATTAATAAACCTCATGTAGGTCTTTTTAACCAGGATGAATGTAATCTGTAGTTCCCAGCAGCACACTGGGACGAGCCCACCACAGTTTTTCTGTATTTGCCCTACAAGTATAGAATGTGAAATGTGCAAAGTGAAAACATCTGTGATTTCCACAACTATTAATTCAGTCACTGTCCAGACAAGTAGGCAATCTGGTTATTTCCAGTCTGCTTCAGCACATTCATCAAATACAGGATAAAATACAAGCTGGAAATATTAGTAACCCAGCTTCCAACCACAGTGCCCTGACAGAACAAGCTGTAACATCTAGTATTTAAAGGTGAATACATTCAATCCCTATTATATCTTATACCTAGTGAAATTGGGTTTGTGTCCAAAAAAAAAAATTTGGAGCACTCCCAATCATAGAAGGATCAAGGTTGGAAGAGACCTTTAAAACCATTAAGTCCAACTGTCAACCTATCACTACCACTGTAACCTGTAAATCACTGAGCCATATCACCCAGTGCCAGATTCAGACACCTTAAACACCTCCAGGGATGGTGACTCCACCACCTCCCTGGGCAACCTATGTCTGACCACCCTAACAGTGAAGAAATTTTTTCTAAATGGCAATCTGACTCTCCCCTGTCTCAGCTGAAGGACATTCCCTCTAGTCCTTCTCACTGCAGGTATGGCAGAAAAGACCATCTCCCACCTCTCTCCAACCCTGGCAGGGAGTTGTAGAGAGCCATGAGGTCACCCCTGAGCCTCATCTCAAGGCTAAACAAACTCAACTTCCTCACCTGTTCCTCATAAGACATGTGTTCTATATCTTTTAGAAGCTTTCACAAGCCAAAATGATGTTACAGTTTTCATGTTTGTTCACCCAAGCCCTGTGCCACTAGTATCTGGCAAGTATGCTCCGTAAAATTTACCAGGAACCAAAAAAAAAAATAAAACCCCTGAGCCTCATCTCAAGGCTAAACAAACTCAACTTCCTCACCTGTTCCTCATAAGACATGTGTTCTATATCTTTTAGAAGCTTTCACAAGCCAAAATGATGTTACAGTTTTCATGTTTGTTCACCCAAGCCCTGTGCCACTAGTATCTGGCAAGTATGCTCCGTAAAATTTACCAGGAACCAAAAAAAAAAATAAAAATACTGAGCCTGTGCCACTAGTATCTGGCAAGTATGTTCCGTAAAATTTACCAGGAGCCAAAAAAAAAATAAATAAAATTCTACTGAGTGAGATGTGTGTACAACCAGAAGTAAATACATTCAACTATAATAGTGTTTTAATTAATTGAACAATGAAACATGCTCATTAAGTGAGTTTCTATCTTAAGGAAGCAGTTAGAGAATAAGTACACAGCTGTGAATTCCCCTTGTTTTGCTGTTCATGCATTAGAGAGGGAAGCACAAAGAGGCAGATAGGACCAGCAGTAACATTTGTGGCTCAGGAAATGTGGAGCCCAACTCTTACATAATGAATTGGGAATAAATTTAACTCGTCTATGTAAAGTAATCTGTAGGTATTCTTGCACTGAGGGTCAGTTTGGCTTTTAATTTAACTAACCAACCTGGCTATATAATAAATCTTACATAAACAAACCCAGACAGTAGGATTAAAGGATAAACATAACTAATGCTCAGATCCAGAGTCTGTGATGAATGAGAGGAAAAAAAAGCCAAACACAACCCAAAAGATGCACTATGCACACACACTGCCTTTAGTTTTTTCAGCCTGTCCAAAATGTATCTGGTTTATTTTTCCTAAAACTTAACCTATGTTTAAATATACTTCAGCTGATTTTGAACTCATTGGGTATTTCCCTATTATCACCTAATAGGAAAGTTTATAATTATATAGCTATATTGACAATTACTAACTGTAAATGGCCATGAGAACTTATGATTTTACAACTTCTCTGTTCAAGAATCCATGGAGAAACAATCCTAATTTTTGCTGAGCACAATGAAAGGACCAACTTCAGTGTAAGACACTTTGAAAACATATGTATGCTATTTTATATCATTCTAATATAGAAAATATTCCATAATTCATTACAGCAACCAGTTTGGGAAAATAACTTAATATCTGAAAATGCTGAACAGAGAAAAGAGTGAGAAATTCTAAACTCAGAAAACTACAGAGAGGAAAAGTATGATGTGAACAATACAAACTTTATTCCTTTCAAATCATCAATTCTAAACTCAGAAAACTACAGAGAGGGAAAGTATGATGTGAACAATACAATCTTTATTCCTTTCAAATCATCGAGATTGGAATCACCACCAAAAGCAAATAATTTCTTAAAGAACACATTTTTAACTCAAACATATCACTTTCACAAAGGAAATAAATTAAGTATCAGAAAGTACTTCTGTCTTTTATAAATATATATTCCTAAATCTGAATAGAAATGATTGACTTAAGTTTATACTTTATGATCTTGCAATTAATTCTATTTGACTGGTCTATTGATTATCTCATCCCAAAGTTACTCTTTGCTGATGGAAGGTGTTTCTGCCACTCAAATCCCATTGGAATCTCCCTCCAAGTCCCTACTTGATCTTTCTTCTCAAAATAGTACGAGTAACTCAGGGAAAGATTTACATATTACAGAACTGACTTGTTTCACAGGGGAAATGAAGTCATTTATTCTCTGCTTTCTAAAAATCAAAGATGTAGTAAATGCTCTCAGTTATCAGCTTATGGACTCTTTATTTTCCCATTGCCAAACACCAGAAAGCATGATCTGAATGTCTCTACAGATATCATTTACTGTTTGAGAAAAACTAAAATATGTGACCTCCAGGGAAAAAGATGATGAAGCAATGTGATTTAAAAAAATATATAAAAGATAAGATTAAAATATTTCCATATATGAGGAACAGAAAAGGATTTCTGGGAATGAGCCAAAACCCAAGTATGAGAAAAATCACAGGGCTCTTCCAACCCGGAGAGTACCAACTTCCATTGATTGCCTTCCAACATGTCACAGAAGATCTGCACATTCAAATGACATTTTTTTATGCCCCAAATGCCCAGAATAAGTTTTGAAATATCAAGTGACTTCTTACCAACTGGAAGGAAATTTCTTGCCTACTTCAGATTTAATGCAATACATTAACTCTGAAAAAAAACCATTTTCTCAGGAGACTAGTAAGTGGAAACAAGTTGCAGCAATAGGACAGTGACTTTGGATAGGGAATCACCTGCAGACTCACATTAGCATTCTCTCCCTTCTCCTTTAAATCCCTTTTGGCATTTACTCCAGTGCAAAAAAATGGGGAGGAGGCTTTTTTTTAGCCCCTCTTAGAACACCAGACCCACAACTCATTCACTTGATGCAAGAAAACAGCTCTGGTGCCAAAAATTCACAGTTTCTTCAGACATGCAAGCCATGCATTTGTCTGTTGGAGGAGAAGCATCGAAAGGGCAGAGCATGAATATATAGCTGGAAATACAACAAACAAAAAAGATCCAAAATCACTCTCATAAAAAAAAAATTACATGTTGCGGTAGTTATTACCATAGTAAAACACCCTTTCAGGGCTATAAAAGCTGATTTGTATCTCTCTGCTGAAGTGAGAATGTCCCAGTTTGCAAGTACAAGGGTGAAATAGAATTATCAGACTTAAGAGCACACTTTAATACTCATGTTAACTTCTTTGTAGCTCCCCAAAACACAAAGTTCAGGAAGCATTTGATATTTTTGTTTAAATTCACTTTGCTTCTATAAACCCAATTACATGATTGATTTTAACATAGAATTATGAAACATTTAGGTTGGAAAAGGCCTCTAAGGTTGGCGAGTCCAACCTTTAACATCAACAGATAGAAAGAGTTGTTGGGATATGAACAACAACAATGCAAGTGGTGCTTCATCCTGTTGCACTTGTATTTCTTTCTTAATAGTAATTGTAGCCAGTGATTTAATCTTTCTATACCTTGTACACATCTTCATTCTGAAAGAAAACACTTATTTTTCACTAATGTAAGCATTAGGACAGAAATACCTGACTCATGTAGCATGAAGCTGTTGACACTGGTCTCAGATGACTGGGTACAATCATGCTTCTGTGTTCCTCCCTCTTTCCCCCTGTACTTTTAAGGGATTTTTTTGCCCTGGTCTTGAAGGCAATGGTGAAACACACCGAATGCTTCAGTGAATATGTTCTTTGAAGAGCTGGTTTTATTTCTGGGGCTCCTGTTACATATCGTTCAAGTGATAACAAAACAGAAACCCCCCAAGAGGTTGCCTTGCCTGGTTTCTTAGACAGCATATTGCTTAGAAGTGCCAGAGCCCCTATTGATTTCAGCTTCCCAAGCCAGGACTCATGAAATGGCATGCATTGAATTCCTATATACTGTACAGGGACAAGGGCACTGACCTGAAACTAGAATTCTCAAGGAACATTATATCTACAGTTGGGCACAATTGCAGCTACACATTGCACAGCTCAACCCAAACCAGGTGAAATCTAAGCAGGGTTACATGCTTTAATTGTACTCATCTAAGTGATAAGGGTTAATTTATTTTTTTTTACATTCAAGAGGTACTGAGCACACTTGAAGCTGTTCCTCCTTTTCCCAACCACCTGCCCTATACAAAACATGCAAGATAAGTAGGAGGAGAAAGTGAGAGTAGATCTGTGAAAGGAAACTGATGTTTTAACTCAAACCAGACAACAGTAACTTGGCATTTACAGTCCAAGGCTGTCTGGAGATAACTTCACAAAAAACTTATTCCACAATCCATGAAGAGGAAGGATGTGTAGAAAAAACAAACCTCCTTTGCTACTAAATGGCTTAGACTAAACTCTGCTATCAGAATGTATATTACTTTTAGAAAGTCTCTCTCATTATTAGTTCGCTATACAAAGCCAAAGTTAAATAAAGTCACCTTGGTAATACCTTTGAATATATTCAGAAATCTGTTATCAAAAGTTATTTCTTATAACTTTTTATTTATTTATGAATTTTCTGTCCTCAAAAGCAAATAAACACAAAATTCACCAAAATTTCTTTTAGGAATGAAGATTTCTCATACTCAAATTCTCCATATTGCAGGAAGGAAAATAATTGCCAACAATACAGATGTACTGAAAATTCTGAAATCACATCAGCTTTGTGACTGGGGCTGGAGGAGTATCATCTAACTCAGATTCTGGAAAGCAAAGTCTGATATTTTGCCTTAAGACTGATGTGGATATTTGTGTGTGAGGACACATTCTTTGAGTAAGTAGCAACCCATATTTTGCTCAAAATGAAACTAAGATCACCAAAATGGTAAAGGGGGATGAAGTTAAGTAGTTCTTAAAAAAAAATTGCAAGAAAGGATGTATCATCTCTCCAACAAATCTTGAAAAGATACAGTAATAGTAAAGCATTTTGAAAATATCTATGATCAAAATGAACTGAAAAATTGTTCTAGCCCACAGAGAGTGGGTTTGGAGCTAATCTGAAACATGGCATCTTGATTAATCCTGGTAATTTCCCCCACCCATAGTCAGGGGAATGCACTGTATGGGTTTTTTTCCCCTACTCTAATGACCCTTTAGCAGACACAAAGATACTGAGTAAGTGTTTGTGGGAGCAAGAGGAATAAATAACTTTAATTAAATTTATTTAGTCACAAGCACAAAATTATCTCAGTATTGAATTTCTCACAGACAACTCTCATATATGTACAAGCAGCCCTAGAACTGAGGACAAGCTAAAACATCTACTTACCCTCTTCTAATTTTCTCTGCCTTTAACAACCTTTCAGACAAGGTCTCCCCACATTTACACAACAGCCACCTGGATCTGCTTTGCTTTCACAAGTAGAAACTTGTTGGAAGGTTTACCAGCAAGCAACTTCATCAAGGCCTGAAAGGAGCTGGAAGCCTTTCCCCCACAAGGTCTTGGAACTCCATGAAGGTCTTGTCCTGCATCACTTCTGTAAACTCTGCTGTGCACACAGACAGGCCTGGTATCCCTATACCCACAGACACCACCATAAAAATCAACATTCTTTGCAAAACGACAGCAGTGAGGCTCTAATAACCACATCTGTCAGCATTTGGCTTGTAAATGGCAACAGATTCAAGTGAAAAATGAACACTGGCACCTTTCTGCAACCAGCAATCTGTGAGTGTCTGAGAAACGCAGAGCAAATTAAGGACGGGCACCTTTACCAGCAATCTGTGAGTGTCTGAGAAATGCAGGGCAAATTAAGGATGAGATCAAACCCAGTTATACTTCCAAACAGAAATGAATCACTGAAAAATCCTCATAGTAGGAAGAAAAATAGAGTGACATTTATTTCATAAAAGTGTGTAACTGAGGAAAGTTTTGATAGGGTTATCAACTTCTACACAGCAGGGAATGTTAGGACCAGCAATCTGTGAGTGTCTGAGAAATGCAGGGCAAATTAAGGATGAGATCAAACCCAGTTATACTTCCAAACAGAAATGAATCACTGAAAAATCCTCATAGTAGGAAGAAAAATAGAGTGACATTTATTTCATAAAAGTGTGTAACTGAGGAAAGTTTTGATAGGGTTATCAACTTCTACACAGCAGGGAATGTTAGGTCATATTAGGAGAGCCTACTAAAAAAGTAACTGTGTGCTGAAGCAGCAAAGGCATTTGTCTTAGGAACAAAAAAAAGATGATCTGAAAGAGGAGGATAAGGATAAGTTCCAAGAAAAATACTAGGTGATTTAATGTTGAACTAAATTTGGTTTATGTAGCCCCATCAGCTCTCCTGGTAACAAATGGCAGCAGTAGTGTTCTGCATTACACAAAATGTTGGATTATTGCAGTGTAAGAGCATAGATGGTTTTTTGGTTTTCAGTTCTCCCTCCACATAAAGACATTTGTTTCCTGAAAAAGTCTTTGGAAAGCAGGTTAATTGAAAAGAACTTGCATAAGTCCAAGGGAAACTCCAGGCAATTACAGAAAATTGTAGCTGGTCATTCAGTCCATAACAAAAACAGATATTAAACCACTCAGCCCAAACCAGTTATTATCCCTGTTATTGAAATATCCTGCAGCCAATTCTATGAACTAATATCACGTGGAGGTGTGCTTGCTGGTGCCAGTCCTGCATGATGCCACCTACAGACCAAAGAGGTTGTACATGGTATTTTCTCATACTGGTGTTGACTGCATGTTCTGGAGAACAAGGAACGAGGCTGTTCACCCCAACAGCAGAACTCCTCTGCTTTAACACTGAAGTAGAGTGAAAGACAAAAGAACCTGTTCCCACACACTAGGCTTAACTGCAAGCTCACTCAGTTTTCCTGCTCCTCAGTTCCTACAGCTCCCAGCTATGTTATTCACACACTGCAGTGTCAGCTGCAAAGTGACCATTGCTGCCCCTAAGGAAGCAGAAAGGGCAGGAGCTCATTTCACATAAACCACAGAGCAAGCACACCCCAGAATCATCCCAGCACTTCCCTGCCACAGCAGCAAGTCTACTTGAGAATGTGGCACCAGGGCCAGTCTGATGGTCTGGCAGGAATGGGAAGAGGAGAGGCAATTGAAAGCAATGACAAGGACTGCAGAGGTACCTGGATGGGAAGCACAGGGCACCAGGAATGGCTTTTGGGGTGGCTCTGCCTCTGCTTATATGCTGATCCCATCACAGCACCAGCTAAGCTTCCCAAGGCCCTGGCACAGGCAAAGCAGCAGGACCACAGTGCTTTTGCTTTGGCAAACTGATTTCCTCTACACAACTGTTTTGCTTAAGCAGAGAAAGACTTTTTGTAAACACATTCAGATACCACAAAAGAAAACTAGATTAGAGATGTCCTGCTCTCCTGGTCCTTGTGACTTGGCATACTCTATATGCTTAAAGCAAATTTTAGAACTTCTAATGTAATTATTTTGCAGGAAATAGGTTGTCTGGTAAAAACTGACCCTTATTTTCTGGGAATTCTACATTACTCTAGCAACACTTCTAATGTGTGAAATAGAGACAGAGGAGTCACAAGTGAAAAGAGTTAGGGGAGAAAGAACAGGACAGAAAGATTTGGGGGGAATAGTATAAATTAAGACACAACAGAGGAAAAAATGCAATGCAGATGAAGAAATAAATACACAGCACAAAGGACAATTTGAATGAGAAAATACATTGTGCTCCAAGCAAGCCCAGCTAGTCTGTGGAAATGAAAGTTGTACATGGCCATGTCATCACAGTGACAAGAGTGACTGAAGTCCCTAAAGGTACTAAAAGTCAAACACCATTATTCTAATTTTCTTCTAATTTTGACCAATTTCCACCAGTGGGTGGAAAAAGTCAAACACCATTATTCTAATTTTATTCTAATTTTGATCAATATCCACCACTGGGTGGTTTTAAGAAAGGTGTTGGAACAGGTTAAAAGTGTTATCGCTGGTTCCAGAACTAAGAACTAACCTTTGAAACCAAAGACACTTATCTTTTCCTCACAAGACATGTGAGCCAAATACAACCATGGGACAAAAATCACAGAAGACCTATCACCATTCAAACTGGTGCACAAAGTAAAACTCATCACACAGCAACAGAGTCCAAAGTGGGAGTTTACACAGGACTTGACAAAACACTTATAATCCTCTGCTTGCCAACTACTAAGAAGTTACCTTGAAAACTTTTCCATTTGCTGTGCCTAAAAAAAAAAAACCAACACCATAAAATGCCCCAAAACATCAAACCAAGAGGAAAATAACTACCACAAACTCTGCTATTTTAAGTTATAGTAAACAACATTATTGTTTACTACATTAGTGTGACTTGCCCAGTGATCAGCAGGTAGCAGCTACACAATAACTTAACGGAAGCAAATAGAAGCTATGCAGAAAGAAAGATTAAGTAGAGTGACTAAAACCCATGAGCTGTGCAATTCAAATGTTGACAGAGACCTAAATCCCACTAGCACCTTTTTCTTTTCCCATATCGCTCTTTCTCAACAGAAAACATTTCTTCTAATCATCAAAGAGATTTCAGTGTTAAGACTTCAGCTGTCATTCTAAAAGCTAAGCCTTTTCAACTTGCTCCATGATGTCAGTGATATTCCAACAGAAACATAACATGCAATACATGCTAAGTGTAATCTCTTCACAAAACACACAAACTAATCTGTGCTCCTACAATTATTTTACTGCCAAATAAAAAAAAAATTAAGAGTACAAATGGATTAAATGATCTGAAGGGTCCCCACTGAAGTATTGAAATTCCATTATCAATTAAGATAAACTAATTTTCAGCCTCAAACCTGATTTGAAAAGTGTGAGACTCCTCTCAGCCAGTCAGCTTAAAAACTAGAATTTTATGTCATTGACATGTTTCCATAATCAAAGAGGCAGAAGAATGCTACTCTTACATACAAACACAATTTATTTTGGCAAATACATAACAAGTATGCTTAATTTTCACACTACTCTTTCAGGCTTAGTTTCTTCTATGCAGATTCTGATGCAAAAGCAGAAAGAAAAAACTGTAGGAAACCTCTTGCTACTACCTCTAAGGCTAACTCATTGAAGAGCATTTCAGTATTTCATGCAAGAACTTCTGACTGATCTTGTATGACCTGGTGCTAAAATCCAGAGCACAGGAATTTCTTCCAGATTTCACTGTCCACAGTACATGTGCTGGAGCACCAACCTTGCTTGGGAAAGCTGAGAGGCAGGAAAGACTTCAGTGAAAAAGCCTAATCCAGCACCTCCAGTGAATAAAATCTGATTGCAAACTGTACCAGTCTTGAGGCAGATCTGCAGTCCTTCAAACATTGCTGAGTACACATCAACCCACTAAGCTCTCCTTTAGAAAGCCTGACTATTTCTACAGTTTGATTCTTTCAGTATTGCAGCTCACCCAAAGGTTTAGAAAAAGTTTTATGGAATAATCTCCCTGAACTACCAGCCATGCTGCACTTACTGCAGGAGTGGGCTGCTGTCACCAAAAGGTTTAGTAGCTTTGTCATGAAAAGCAGCAGAGCTCTGCTGCATAGAGTTCTGTGAGGTGAGACTGCAGAAAAAGTGTCCACAAATGAACTCCAAAATGGCATTTATTCAGTCAAAAAGTAACAAGATAAGAGGGAGAAGAGCAGATCAGAACACAGTAGTTCCTGAATATTAAGGGAAAAACCAGTCCTTGCTCCAAAAAAACCCCAAAAAACTGGTTCCAGCCTACACAGATGATGGATGTGGTGAAACAATCCAGTCCTTAGCTTTTTACACTGGACTTGCTGTGCAGCCAGACCCAAATTTTGCAGACAACATCCATGAAGAAATTTTCCCAGTGGTATCTGAGCTACTTAGGAACAAGGTGCTACTTAGCACCACCTTTGCAGCATCACACTTTGGAGTAGGGATAGCCCAAGTATGCTATATACAGAGACTCCTCTTCCTAAGGGGAGGAATATTTTATAAACCCTGAGAGATGGCTTAGGGTTTCAACTTTTTGTCTTACAATCTTAGTACAAACTAGCAGAAATAATTGCCTCTGATTAGGGATACAGAAACTGTGATGTTTCCATATTATAGAAAACTGCTTTTGCTGTTCACTGATCTTTTGAGGCCAAAATAAGTCATTTATTTTATCATTCCCAAGAGGTATCATACTTGGCACACAACCATACTAGAGTGGAAATTTCCCGACATACTAGATCGTATCAACACAATTTGTCATTGGGCAATAATTCTTTGCATGCAAATATCTGGAGAGACTCCAATAAAAACTGTGCAAAATGCTAAACTACAAACATTTTAATCTTGCAGACCGAGGTGGAATGTTTGACTCCTGGCCTAGGCCTCCCTTGTCAGCATGTGCATTGCAGCCAGTTTGCCTGTTAGGGCATCACGTTCATCATCATTGTTGGAAAGAGGAAAAAACCCAACTCAAACAAGAGCTTTTAATAAAAACTGATTTTCTACAGGGAATAAACCAAAAACAACCACCATCAACAAAACCAAAAAATAGCCACCCAGAAATGCTAGCTCAAATTTGCATGGTCCTAGTCCTAAATATATGGCAAGTCCACAGCTGCTGAGTTTATCCCAGTATCTCCTCCAGCTGAACACGTGTTTTCAATCTGAATTTTAAACATTGCCTTTTTCTTTACAGCTGGAAAACAATGCTTTCTCATCAGAAGATGGTAGTAGACAAGATATTCTATTTTTAAGACACTGGGAAAGTCAATTGGCTCAATCATCTGCAAGGGCTGCCAGTTGTGCCATCCAACACGACAATTTCAGCGTCAAAGTGTAAAAACACTAACATCTAGTTCATTCACTTTCTTATGTACCACCTGAACGTGCATATTCATCAGCCAGAAGTGAAATATCAGAGTCTTTAACATTCAGACTAGTGGACAGTATTTGTTACAGAGAGGATGAACATTTATTATAACTAAGTTTTAAAAACACCTGAAGTGTGTTTGAACTGTGGGATTTTTTTTTCCCCCCATCATGCTCATCACATCACCTCATGTGGAAGCCTGAAACTTTCCCAAGAAAAAAAAAATAACACCCCCAAAGTTAATTCTCTTTCTTCAGTTGAGAACTTCCTACGATAAAATACATATCACCTTTTCCCCTAATACACACATACAAATTCCATCTTCTTCACCAGGAAAAAAACAAGTTTCAAGCAAGCATTATCCCCTGCCAGCTCTCCCCCAGCCCTTGCTGTGCCCTCTGAGCTGTGCAGACACTCCTGGCAGTGCCATCACACAAATGGTTGTGTGACAGATGGCAAGTCTGGCAGGCACAACCATCTGATGAAGAACAGCATTTTATGTTTTGGGAGTATTTTAGTCATGGATTTCCAGGGGCTGGGGAGTTTCTGAAGGGCTGTGTTCATTGCCTTTTTTTATGTGTTTTGGGGTTTTTTTTCCATTTGTGTTTTGTTTGGTTTTTTTTTTAAAGCCTATCAGTATTGATAAAATATAAGCTCTAAATTACTTGCTTCACCCCCCTCTCCTCCCTTTTTTAGTACGTGTCTAGAGGCAACAAGCCAGAAAAGAAGGATCGTTAGCTGTGCAACAATGTCATGCCTTAACATGCTTCTCTGTAATTTACAGTTTAACTAGTAGTCCTGTAGCCTATATTTTAAAAATCAGCCTTTCCTGTGCCAAACACCAAACAAAACAAAAAAGAAATAAAGAAGTGTTATGTTTTAAATTTATTTTAATTGTAAAATTTGAGTTATATTTTAACATTTGCTCAGGAATTTTATTAGATTTTGCTTTATCAAATCAAAAAAATTACAGGAATGAAGGTGTTTATAAATACTTTGCTTACATAATCATTTGGGGCAAAATTTACAAAAATACTTTGCTCTCATATTCAGGCAAACAGTCATAGGGTCACTAAAAAAAAAGAAATTCTAACTTCCTTGTCACTTTAGCTTCAGGGGCAGAAGTACTCTTCTGAACTCAACTCAATGAGGATCTAAGCAGCAACACTCCATATGTTATTAGGTCCAAATTCAGAATGAAATACTCCAGAATTTAGTCCACAATAATTTTCTCCATTTCTCCATCTTGCATTAAAATAATTTCCCTGTAGGGGGTTCTAACATCTTTCACATGGTAACTTCAATATTTTGTTTGAGGATGCATTGAAGAGGAGACAATCTCTCTCTTATGGTATCATGTCAGTTTTAGTTTAAATTAATCACCTAGTTTAAATTAATTACTAAGGCTCTCGTCAACACAACTTCACAGGATATCAAGCAAGCTGTGCAAGCAAAAAGAATGCTAAACAAAAGTCAATTTTTCTACACTGCAGCCTTGCAGGTCTCCAAGACTGGAAAGCTCCCAAAGCTGGCAGAAGACACTGCTTACATGCTGACAAAATATGCCCTGATAATTGAATGAAGGGACTTGCCAGCCAACTGATGAGGAGTGAAACCACACTGTCTGACCCTCTTAGGGAAGCCTGGTGACAGTCTGAGTTGGCCAGAGATGGTCATGCAGCTTAGTAGGAAAGACCTGATTTACTAAAATGCTCCTGCAATAAAGTTCTCAAAATATCAGAAATTTATGACTTCCTCTTGCAAGGTTTGTATCTTAAGATTACTTTAAGTGGCTCTTGCTACCCACACTGTCATCACTAGAGGAATTTAAAGAGTAACCAGACCTTCAAAATAAAAACCCAGAAAGTTTTACCTTTTGCAGAAACCCCCAACAAAACCAAAGAAAAAACCCAAGAAAAATCCCAAACAGAACAAACACCATGTTTTAGCTCCCTACACTTCTCATGGCAAGCTGTCAGCTCTGCTTAGTCACAGGGACTAAGACAAGGTAATGGCTCTCTTCTTCCATGTCCCATGACAAGAAAATTGTATTTACAGGCATAATCAAGGAAGATGAAATTAGGTTTCTGGTAGTCTTATACAGAAGAAGCAGCTTCTAGCATGGCAAGATACAAATTCTTTATAAGAGAGCAGCTATTTGAGTTGTCCTCTCCTTATTGATGCATATGAAACAAATACAAGGAAGCATCAGACTTCAGCTATGCAGAGCAAACTAAAACTGCTTGTTACTTACTTGTCAAAAAAAGCATTTTGCTTGAAGCCTTGAATACAGGGCTTCTTTAGGCTTTACAGGCATCACGTCATGATTTCACCAACACAGGCTGTTTCTGGTGATGTCAGTGGCTTTACAAGTGCTTATTAAGCAGGTTTTATCAATGGATTAAGAAACAGCTCAGCTGCCAAGAGGAGCAAAATAAATTTTAGATCAAAGCATATAATCAACAGACAGAACAGGTGACTAAGTACCATCTGTCATCATGTTGTTCTATGACACAGAAGGGATATGTACATAAAAACAGTGGTGCAGAGATGATATACCTCCCTCCCCCCCCTTTTTAGTAGTATAATCAGCTAGTGTCAGAGTTGAGCACGTGCCAGATAAATTAAGCCAGCCAGGGGCTAATACACAATACAGGCCAAGTTTGGCAGAATTTTCTTTTAAAAGACTTGCATTCATGCACTGGCATAGTTTCCCTCAGTACATGGTGATGCTGACTTTTTTTGAAAACTCCTGGTTTTGGCTTTTGCTGAATGAATTGCTATTCCACCCTAAGTCAGTCGGTTTAATTATTATAAAGGCCAAGTTGTCCTCCTTTATTTAAACTAATGAGAGAATAGTATTTCACTATGTTTTCCAAAACAAATAACATGAAAAATAAGTGCAGATATATCACTCAACACAGAGCTGACATAAAAAAAATTCCTATAGTTGCCTAAAATGTTCAGTTCATCTTATCTTGTAGATTAGAAAACGTATTTAAAATGAGAAACAACAATAACTAAGTGTGAATTTGGATCTTGCCAGAAGCATGAACTGTTTACCCACTGTCTTGCAGCAGGGCTTTCACATGCAGAAAATTTCTCCTATGACTTGTTTCTCAGCACTAGCAGCCCTTGAACTCCACACTGCACCATCAGCTCTTTGGACTGGGCAAGACTCCAGTGCAGTTTCATTTACAAGAGTCCTCAAGATTATCCCAAAGGAGAGCACAGTGCTTGTCTAGCTCAAATATGTGTTGCCCTACAGTCTCATCCTGAGCAAAGCCCCATCCCTGCTCTCTGGGGCAGTCAATCCACTGGAAATCCTGCCCTGAAGACCTTACCTCCTTAACCCTAAACCTTGACTGGACACAGAGGTGAGTCCAGCTGCAAGAATACACTGAGCAGCAGAACCCTGAGCTAACTTTCCCAGCTGAGCAGAGCTGCAGAGGAATTCCTGCTCTGAAGACTCACTTCTCTAACCCTCCCTTAAGTGTGAAATTCCCAAATCCATTATGGTTTACATTCATCTTCACTTGCCTACAACCTCACATTAGGATACGTACACACATAAATTGCCTCTGAAGTAACTACATTGGGTGCACAAAAGGAGATATAAGAAATATGCAAGATTTTGCATGACCTTCCTGATCTCACAAATGCCAGACTTCAGGGCTGTTTGTTTTATCATCCTACAATTATAATGTATTTGAGGTTTTAATATTAATTATCAGTTAAGCAACGGAAACCTGATCATAATTATGTTCTCAGCAATACTATCTCAACAGTGCTGCTGTAACTGCTGCTTTCATTGTCTGCAAAACCACAATCCCTCCAGAATTTGTAACATCATTTGCCAGCTTCCTTAACTGGGTAACAACACAGGTATCTGCTCCAAGTACCTTCAATTCCTACTACCACTAAAGCCACAGAGCATTCTAAGTACAGCTGCAGCTCGAATTTCGCTAAGAAATGGACAGTAATTATAAAAATTTAACACTTGGAAATGAAATTTTAAGCAGAAAAGTTTATTCTAAGAAAGGCCAAAAGGAATTTCTTTTAGTGTTTTTTTTTTATACAGTCAGTGTTCAGCCTGGAGAAGAGAAGGTTGTGTGGAGACCTCAGAACAACTTTTCAATATCTGCAGGGCCTACAAGGAGTTGGAGAGGGACTCTGTGTTAGGAACTGCAGAGACAGGACAAGGGGGAATGGGTTCAAACTGAAGGAGGGAAAGTCTAGGTTAGATGTGAGAAAAAAGTTTTTTCCTGTGAGGGTGGTGAGCCACTGGCAGTCCCAGGTGTGGTGCTCACAGTGAAGAAACCGAGAAGGACAAAGGAATTAGAGTCACTAGACTTCACAGAAACAAAAGCTACATTTCAAAATGCAAATTGTCTGTGAGCTGATAAATTCAAATGCAAGGATCTTTGCCTCACACACAGTCCAATTAATTGCATCTTTCATGTGGAATTGAACTCTAAAAACTAAGCAACTATTTAAATGCAAAAATTAGGTATCCCACTCTAGATAAGATCTTACTAGAGAGGGGCTGGTTGACTTCTCACTGTTTAACAAAGTCAGCCAAAATACTCAAGTGCTTCCACTGTTGCTTTTTATAAAAATAAACCAGTCTGTTATCAGCAGAGCAATCCTCCTAAGACAAATCACCCCACTAATCATCTTGTGCCAGGAAAACTTCCTGTTGTAAACATAGAGTTAATGAGACCAGAAGTTCTACCCCATCTGCAATGAAAGGTTTTCCTGTGTGGTTACTCTGTGCAGTGCAGCACTGGCACATGCCCAAGGGCTATGTTAGCACTACAACTAGAAGCATCTGCCTTAACATCGGGTTCTGCAGCAGAAAATTAGCCCTGCTGAAACCATCTCCCTCTACAGGACATTCACTAGGAACCACAAAGGAGCATGAACAAGGGAACTAATAGAGTTTAAAACCCTGATATGAAATGGGTCTTACATACACAGCAGGGTCATGGGGTTAAATGAAAATTAAAAAATTTTATTCTTCTTTAGATCTTGTTAATTATTTCCTTGCAGAGTAAATATTTTCTAACAATAAGTGACTGAGTTGTTTGTGGGTTTGGGGTTTTTTTACTTTCTCTTTGGTGGTGGTTTTTTCCCCCCCTAATAACTTTGACTTGGAATAATATTCAGCATACACCTTCTGCAAATTCACAGGTTTCTGAAGAACATCCAAGGAGATTTCAATTTGTTCACTGAGTGATCCCAAACTGTCAAAAAAATTTGCGCTTTCCCCAAAGCAGATCTGCTCTCTACCACTTAAAAAGAAGTAATTGTTCAGGTTCTTCCATTCCAGTCAAGAAACAAATCACAAAGAACGCAGAGAGTCCAAAATAAACACACAACCTAAGTGCTAAGTACACACACCAACTTCTCAACAAGCACCTTAACAATATTTCCTGCTGTTGGCAGAATACACAGTGATCTTTCTGTGTGACTGTTGTAACTTGCTCTGTAATTCTGTGCCAAAACCAGAAACGTGGTAATGACATTGAATAGGTAATTAGTAACTATTAGAGCAGTATACAAACTAGGGCGTAGTCAAGGTGCAAGCATCTGTCTAAGCCACCTGGAGGGATTTGGCTTCCTAACAAAGCATCAGAGATGGTGGTGCCTCTGTAAAAGTTTGTATAAATCACTCAGATGGGCTATCAAAGGGTAAAACAAACCAGAATTTCATGTTAAATCATATCACATGAAGTAGGAGAAAAATTTTATAGTTTTACTGCCCCTTAAGAAAAAAATATATTAGCAAAGCCACACACAACAAAACATAACCCCACTGTGGATGGAGTTTCAAGGAAAATGGGCTTAGGGCCCTCTTTTGGGTTTTTTTTTTTAATGTGAAGGAGTTGAGATACTCCGTGGACTTCTCTAGTTTCAAGTGACATGAGAGAGTTGGGTAAAGCAGTATTTGTGTGTCCTCTGTGGAATACACAAAGCCTTTCCTGAGCAGCAGCAACCAGCCCAGACCCAGAGCCATCACCTTTTTTTTTTTTTCACTCCCTGCTAACAGCAGCTGCTGCAAGAACAGAAAATCCACTTTATTCCTCCTCAATAGCTAATGCTATTTTCTTTGCTTCTCCCTTACTTAAACAGGGATGAGGAGGAGGGAGAGAAGATAAATCCTTATGAACATCACTCAGCAGTTATGTGATATTAGAAGTGATAATCATCATATCCCAAGAGGATTAGCAGAGTATTGGTAGATTTCACTATTGGTAAAGTCTTGTACCAAACATTACTGGAAAAGTATTTCTAGAGCTTGTTCATACTGGAGAATCTTTGTCCTTCAAATAAGTCTGGGGACATAATATTGCTCAAAGAGTAAGAATAAATTCAAATACATTCATTGTTTCAATCAGACAAAGACAAACCCAGACAGCCCTCAGAGTCTCAACCTTTACCCTGCCACAACACTAGATGCCAATTATAGATCACAGAGTCTAAATTTGATTCACAGGCAGATCACTGCAGTTTTTCCACCAGCATAACCTCTGCAACCACATTAGAATAAGATAAAGTAAACCAGCAATTCAGGCCTTCCCAGTTGTACATAGGTCTCTAATCCAAAGGATGCAGAAAATCAAGAGCTTTGTGTGGATGTGACATGAGGGGAGGTCAGCACTGAGAAAGCAAAGCCTAGCACAAGGTCACTGGTTATGAAGCAAAGCCAAAGAACCAACAAAGAACTCCCCAAGTTCTAGCTCCCACTGCAAAGAGAAACATCCAAAATGCTAATGGCAAATTACCACAGATATGGAAAGCTCAAGAGGGTGAAGTGGTATTAGAGTCTGGGCAGGTAAAGTCTTCAGAGATTTATACTTCAATGACACATCAAAAAGCCACTGGAGATTTACCTGAAACAAAGTCAGGATTCATTACCCATATAAACTCTTTAGCACTACTATTTCCTGCACAACAGATTTTAGAGCTGTTTTGAACTCTTTAGAGCCTAGAGGTTATTCTAAAACATACCTAACAACCACAGCTCTACTACAGAACAACTAGTGTTTTCTCACAAACTATTACATTTTCTGGCCCTTTCCTTGTTTTAATACACTGCAAACATTATTCCAAAGAGTACCTAATACAGACAGACCTGAAGAGGCAAATACATCCATTAACAGTTAACACAGCATGTCTGTGCTTGTACCTGAGCTACCACAGCCTCTAGCAATGAGAAGGCCATTTCAGTAGAGCAGAGCAAAATACACCAACACAGTTACTAAGGACTAGCTCTGAAACACCTCAGCACTTTCCAGAGATACTGAATATCTTCAGGTCTTCTCAAGGGCAGACAGAACTGAGAACATTAAACACAACTGAACATGTGAATTTAAGAGACAAAAAGTATCTTCTGATCAGCTCAGACCCAGAAAAAGTAAAATCCTACTGCTCTTAGTTATTTCTAGCAGACTTCTCGACCTACTAACTACAGAAAAGAGCAGGAGGACAAACTTACTCAGAGTTCTGCCGCTCTTAGTTATTTCTAGCAGACTTCTCAACCTACTAACTATAGAAAAGGGCAAGAGGACAAACTTACTCAGAGTTCTGCTATGATGCTGTCTCTGTGAAGTCCAATAAAAGTCTTCATTTCCAGCAGAGCTAACACTGTGTGACCACTGCAGAGGCAAACACCACTCCAAACTCCCACATGGGCTGAAGAAAAAGTAGTTTCCCCTGGTTCCCACCTGCTTTGAATTGAGTTGTAATAATTGGCCTCAGCTGTGAAAGCAAGAGAGGAACTTTCCCTGACCTCTGCTGGGGAGCCATAAGGGCCCAGGGATGGGAGAGAAGACTGGGAAGAACAAGAGAAATGGTTCCACTGAGTTGTCTGATTACTATATTACCTGCACTAAAGATATAAATTATTTAGTAATAGCAGTGTTAAAGCTTCTACAGTGTGAGCTGCCTGTTCTAGGTAGGAATTCTACTTGTTCAGCCTCCTTGTTCCAGGTGTTCTTGCCCCTCTTTGCCACAGAATGTTCAATGCCAGAATTATCTAAAGCAGCTATCAAGGATTTAATGTGTGATAAAAACATGAAAATGTATTGGTAGCACTGCCAACCACAAAACTGCAGTTGCTGTAAATCTGGTGTGGTTATTAAATGGTTAGTGAGTATCTCTTACACTAGGTTTTCTGATAGAAAAGGAACTTAATTAGTGACAGTAAAACTATTGGCTGTGGGAAAGCAAATAAGGCAGGGCTTAGGTAGTGGCAGGATTTTATACTGAAGGGAAACATCCTTTGCTATATCAGAACTTAAAACAGGAGGAAAATAGATGCAAAACCAGATTATGTACTTGCTAAACATGGTACATGGAAAAGAGGCAGAACACACTCAGTTTGATAAGAAAGCATCAGCAATGCTGGGACTGAAATTAGTAGCTGTATCCTACTCATCACGTGTGCCTAAGTCTATCAGAACACACTGGTGGCTCCTGAAGATCAGTCTGCATGAGGTACTGCAATGCTGGATAAACTGCCTGTGGCACCAATTATAAAATCTTAGTTACCTGTAATGGGTGGAGAGAGTTTTACAGAGATATCTTAAATGAGAATGCCAGAAAAAAAAGTGACTCTTGGAATACTAACAATTTCCACTTCACTTTCTTTATGCAATTTCCTTCTTCTGTCCAGCTGAGAGAAAAACAAGCAACTCAAACCAGGTTTGGGTGTGCAGTAAGGTGCAGGTCTGACTTGAGAAGCTAGCACAATGCTTTTATTCTGTGCCAAATCCTTAAGGGCTTCTTTAAAATTCATCAACAGACAAAAAGCTACAAAAAGAAGAGGGACATGAGTTCACACTAAAAAAATGTCCTCTCTCTGCTATCTCCACAGAGATGTTTTCTTCTTGCTGCCAAATATGTTATCATTGAAGAGAACCACACAACACGAAGTGCATCTCAACACTACAGCAAGGAGTAAGAGTGTGTTTGCTTCACAGACAGCTCCTTTGGCACATTTCATTTGGGTTGTGGAGCTTACTGAGCTACAAAGAGATATCATTAGTGGCAGAGGAATCTCAAAGCCTTGAACTGCAGTCTAGCATAAAGCTGTTCTCTGCTCTCTGCAAGCTGCTGTGGGAAAGCATTGATTTTTGAGGAAAGGACTGTTAAAAGTGGTTATTGGAGAGCTCACACAGAGAGCAGTGACCAAAGCTTTGTTTCACTCTTCTAAATTGGAGAACTCAGTGATGCTAACTGCCCATAAAAGCAGGCTGAGGGTCACAGTCATCTTTGCTGTTAATGATGATGGGAACTAAAGGAGAAGGAGGAATATTATTGATGTTCCCCACTTCCCTTCTCATAAGTGAGGCTTGCTTTATTTGAAAGTTTCAAAGATGCAGCTAAATTTTTTACAAGGGCATTAATTGTTTTAGCTCATAGGCAGCTTTTCATCACAGCATGTTTTAGAGACATGCAGCCTTTATTTTTTCCACCAGAAGATGACAAAACAGTACAAAATTATTCTGATTACACAATGTAAGGAGTCAGTAGGCCAGACAGCTTAAGCCAATTTCCCAGGGCTGAACAAAACACCATCAGAGTCAGGATCAGACCTATTTCTGTTTCCTGCCCTATCTGCAAGGTTGGCTGCCTACAATATTAATAAGAAATGCCAGTTACAAAACATTATCCTCTCTGGCAGATGGCAGATGTACAGGGATCCTTCTCTAACCAGCTGTGATGTAAACAGTTGGTCTATTTGAAAGGTCTTCAGTGTTGCTTCCAATGGGCATTATACTTCTTCAGCAGTCCAGAAATGTTTGGGGAAACGTTGCACTCTATTTCTGAGCACATTGGCAGGTATCAAATGAAATGTGCCAATAGTCTGTTGATGTGTAAGACTTACAGGCATTTTCCAAAACCACAATAGCTGGGATCCCATATGGCACAGCCTTTAGAAGACACAGAAGCTTCTGCCAAAATACACTGATCTAATGAAATACTAGGAGATAAGATACAGCACCTACTACAAACCTGTGAGAAAAAATAAACTGCGATCCTGTTTTTCCCTAATTGTTTTTAGTGATTTCCTAATTGTTTTTAGAGTGATGCTCTCTGCTAGAAAAACAAACCTCTGCCAATTCAGCTAATAGTCAGAAACTCTCCTCATACATTAAGACTGTAATACCAGTTTTTAGGTTATTTCCCATGCTCCAGAGCCATGAGACATGAAAAGCAAATGGTTTAGCATCACTAAGGATAACATGCTTGGACAGTGACAAGTAATGTCACAAGGAAGCAAGCTCTCCTCCTTTTAATGTGGCTCTGAATAAAGCCCAGCAGATTTTTCTCTCCTCTTCTCCAGCAGGAAAATATCTTCTTATTTACAGCTGCCCACACACCTAAGGAGTGGAGTTACCAGAAGTGAAGGGATTCAGGAGACTTAAGGCCCCTGATGGTTTTGACTCATGCTGTGTGTACAAAAAATCATCCACTAGGGAATACCTGTACCCTGCTCTGCCTTTCTCCTGCCCTCTCCTTTTGTAAGGTTCTTCCTACCCCTAACCATTTTCTGTCAGGCATATTTAAAAATGGGAAAATTATCATTCTTAATTAAATTAATAAGACTAAAATGGAAATGCAGTCAGAGAAGGATTTCTACAAAAGTAGCACATTCGTACCATAAACTTCTGCTCTCTGTGCATTTAGTCTCACCTATTTACCTGGCTTCTTTCTCTCATGTATCATTAACAGAACTGTTAATTAGTGTCCCAGGTCTGCAAGCAGTGTGAAGCAATTCCTGTGACTGGTACCTACATTGTCTGATGTATCTTTACTACTGCAGGTTGCACAACCTTGACTCCAAGTACCAGAACAAGTTTGCAGAGCTGGCAGATAAAGAACTTTTATGTGAAAATTGTAATCTGAAGTCAACATGCTGCACTGACTGAGAGTCTTTTAAAAAGTCACTTGTCTAAAATGGAATCTAGGCTACCACACATTCAAAATGAAAAGGGAAGTTACCCTAGAAAAAGGCCATGAGTCACAGAGGTACTGCAAAAAGTTTTTGCATACAAGTAAGCCACAGCACATCAGCTGTTTGCTCTTTCTGTTGCATGGCCAACACAGCAATAATTATACCCAAGAGCACAAATTGAGGGGTTTTCTGCAGGTGTTCATGGAACTCCTTTACTTGCTATCTCTTCTAAAGTATTTCAAATTTAATGTAAACTTATGACCAGAATGATAAATTTTGCCTTAAGATGTAGAGGAACACACAGCAGTTTCACTGCTTACACATGCTTTTTCAGAATGTCAAGAATGTATAGTAACACCTATCCCTAATCTATTCATATCTCCTTCAAAAGGTAATTGATTCATGTCTTGGAAAACATTTACAGACTATAAACTATATGACAGTCAGAAGTTATTAAACATCAGAGCAGATGTGTCCTTGTCAAGATGTAAGACTGCAAATCAGATCTCACTTGCTTTCCTGTGTCTAACAGAGTCCCACAGCTGAAAATGCATGATAAAAATACATGCTGTAGAGTAAGACACAGCATACAACTGCTCCTATCCACACCAGCAACTTACTGTTGGCTGAAATGAAACACAACCCAGGTCAAATTGATGGTCTGTGAGCAATATGCTGCCTGAAATTAATGTTTTATATTGATTTCAAATTTCTCACCTTTTAACTCAATAGTTTGAGGCACAAGTCAATGTGATCAGTGAAAGGAGTAAGAAAAGGGGCAATTGGGCATGGCATATTGGCCAGAAATTATTTAGAGGGGAAAGAAATAATGGATGAGGAGCTAGTAGCAAGAATATGATGATAGGAAGACAGATGGACACAGAGAGGGATGAAAAGACAGAAAGAAGGGAGGAGGAAAGGGATGAGTGAAGCATGGAGGCTGAAAAGAAGTGAAAAACTGTGAGAAAACCAGTTCAGCCTTGTGAATTAAGCCAAGAGCAGGTGTGAAATGTGGCTGAACAGAAAAACCTTCAGATGCTACTGATAGTGTGAAGGGTATAAAAGATTTAGAGAAGAGGTAGAGAGTGTGCAGTGCTGCTGGGAGTCAGGATAGCTGCTGAGACTAGAGCACCAAGGCTTCACTGAACTAGGGCTGAAGAGAAACTTCTGTGCATCGTGGAAAACGAAATCCTCTGTGTTGATTGACCAAATGCAAATGTGCAACTGGAGTCATCAACAAGATGAATCAAAACAAAGGCAAAAGATTGAAAAGAGGACAAATAATGCTTATAAGTAAAACAAAACATCTGGTAAAGTAAAAATGTCTTCCTGTTGTTTCAGCTCATTATTGCTGGTTGCAGTGTTTAATCATAAGGGATGACCAGAAGAACTAATTATTTAAGGGCAGAACAGCAGTACCAATTGCAGAAATGTTTCACAAGCAATTTGAAATTAAGACAAATGGAAGCATTTCCTCAAAGCAACATGTACATTCACAAACATGCCTGTGTCTACATGGTTACTCTGCTTCTCTAACAGACACAAACAGCAGCACAGTTCAAAAATTCACTTTTCTGGCATGCGAAAAGTTCATGTTTCAACACGTAGAATTCCAACTTTCAGATAATGAATTTATGATTAATCTGAAAATACATGCACAAGATAGAGATCTATTTTAAATCAACTATGCTGATATTGGAAAGATTTACCTTAACAATTTAATTAAAAACACTGATTTATACGGAATTTCCCCCAAATCAGTCAATAGGAATGAAAAACATCCAAAGTAGCAGTTCCTGTTCACTTAGACTTCTGAGGTCATTGCACTAAGGCAGCACAGAAGGGGAATCTATTTTTTTCTATATAACTTATGGCAGAATTGAGAGTAATTAAGAAGTCATTAATATAGCCCTAAGCAGGACTCAAATTACTGCATGTCAATATTGTGAGTTATTTTGTAAGCAGAATGTGTCCTGGACAGCCTTTAGTGCCTTTCAGATGTGTAAGAGAGCACTGAATATTGGTACGGGACAGTAAGTTGTGTTTTGTCATTTCTTTACTCATGGCAAACTGTCAAACTTGGCTGACACCAAAGGACTGGAGGGAATGGTCATAAACTGAGACAGGGGAAATTCACATTAGATGTTCGGAAATTTTTTTTCCCTGTGAGGGTGTTCAGGCACTGGGAGTTCTTTGACATGATTGTAGCTTTTTTCTCAAATCAGATGTATAAACCCAGTATATTCAAAAGAATCAATGGCTTCTAAAATGGGTACATCTTTCACATATTTATTACCACAGTATAAAAACCTTGTCTATTTTGCAGTGATATAGCATCTAAAACTGAGGATTAAACTATATTCTTGTCTCTCTTCAAATACCTCAACTTGGCAGAAGTAACTTGAACAGAAAGGGAATGTTAAACTGTGAAATAATCACTAATTCCATAAGTGCTATAGCAAAATTATATACAATATTTTACAAAAAAAAAATCATTAAATATCACAAAAAATGGAAATAAGTTTAAAATTGTTCTTTTTGTTGAAGATTTTATCTATGGTAGATTGGATGTTAATCCATGCTCTATAATTCTGTGCTTTGGAAAGGAAAAAAATCTTTGGAATGACACAAATTCCAAGGAATGTATTTAGTGTCCTTTACTCTAAATGAGGTACAATTCTGTGCCCTTTTATGTGCTGTGATGAAATCACACATTTGGCAGATATTGCATAAGATTTCCAAAGATAATACAATATTTCCAGTTCCTGATAGCCAGGAAAATTTTATTCTTCTCTTGGTTCAACCTGCTGTATGTCAAAATTATTGCTGATTATTCCTAGTAATTTTAACTCTCAGGAGCATAGCAAAAAATATTATTAGTAGATATTTTAATATTGCAAATATTTCACACTTGTTTGTAGACCCCTGGGACTAGTTTGGAGCACAGTGAAAAGAACAAGCTCTCAGGGGCTAAAAGACACAAAACCATTGCAGCTTTGCACTTTCCTCTTTAGTGACAAATAAAAATGAAGACATCTAAATTCTTATCTTCCATTCCTCTCTCCAAACTAATTATATTTTCTTTGGATATACTTCTAAAGTACTGTTTCTCCCAATGGACAAAATATTCTGCTCACTTCTGTTTAACTTTTGTTTCATCCAATACCTATTCTAGCTCTTAATATCCACTGCATAAACTGCATTTGTATCATTACATGTATTTGTATCATTACATGTATTGAACATAACAGCATCACAAATATTCAAAGTAAAGATTAAAAACTTACTGAGGTTTTTTTAAAAAGCAGATTACACACAGAAAGCCTCTCACCAGGGAGCCCAGAAGAGGCCCTGTGGTGTTTCCACACCCAGACAATTAAAGGATTACTACTATTAAAAACCAAGTCTTTCTTTGGGACTATAGATTTAAGCGCATTATCTGGAATTGGTAGGGATCATCTTTGCTTGTAAAATGCCAGTAAGCTTTACAGACATCAAATTTGGAGCTAGGCATCTTGGAGACCAGTGCAAAAAAAAAAAAAAATAAATCTGAGAGGCTTCTATAATAAGAAAGAACAGATCTTGAACCAGCTTCTATTAGTGCAGAAATGTCCCTCTATACCTCTACAACTCTCTGAAAGGAAGTTGAGTCAGGTGGGGGTTGGTCTCTTCTCCCAGGCAACCAGCAGCAGGACAAGAGGGCACAGACTCAAGCTCTGCCAGGGGAGGGTTAGGTTGGATATTAGGAAGAGATTTTTCACAGAGAGAGTGCTCAGGCATTGGAATGTGCTGCCCAGGGAGGTGATGGATTCACCATCCCTGGAGGTTTTCAAGCTGAGACTGGATGTGGCACTTAGTGCCATGGTCTGGTAACCACGGTAGGGTTGGACTTGATGATCTTGGAGGTCTCTTCCAACCCTGTTGATTCTATGATTCTAAATGTAATTCCTGCATTTTGAGTTGTCTTTTGATAGGATCATTTATCAGTGAGTCCCTTCCATTTTTTCTTCAATGACTAAAACTTGTGTCCAAACTGGAAAATAGACCTCATTTGTTGTGTTTGAGGCAATTGTTCCTAAAGAGAAGGATTCGTTTGGCCCTCAAAACTATGGTACACAGCACAAGATACATTTTTTCCCATTTTAATTTTACATAGATCCAGTACTGACACTAATTAAATGCCAACAAGGTGTCCACTGTTTTTATCTTACGGAATGTTTTAAGTGCTTTTGTGGCTTGAGGCCAATAGGCTGCTAGAAAATAAATCAGGCATGGTAAGAATAGGAAAAATACAGTGTGCATTACACGGTGTGTATGAAGGTCTACATGGTTGTACCATCACTGGAAAAAGGCAGAAAATAGGTGAACATATTAGCACAGACTTTTACACAGAAAAAAAGTAAAAGATAAATAACAGAGATACTCATGTAAGTACTTCAGGTCCAGCCTCTGACCTTGGTGACATTAACCAATCCACAATAACTCTTTTGGATTCAGTTTGGCATCTGTTGCTCATAGATTGGCCATCCACAAACCAAAATTGCTGGGAAAGATGGTGCAATTTCTGTATACAGACACCTCTGGAGTAAGTGCTGGTTTAGGGCTCTTGCAAGCTTAATTTACTGAAGTAGTATTGCAAAAGGTAACAAATATGGTTGAGTGCACTGCTGGCTTTTAGAAACCAGGTAAGATGTCTCAGGGTAAAAAATCCATTTCCCGTGACATTGCTTCAAGTGGTTTTAGAAACAATATCACCATCTAGAAAGAAATCATGTGTTCATAACCTTATGTTTAACTGTCCTACAAGCAGCTTTTATCCAATTTGTTCATGTTATTGGCAAAACTTCAATGTCAAATGGTTTCTAACTTCCCTATTTCATCCCCTGCAAAAGACAGTAGGCACTTTATCTGAAAAATTAGCTTATCATTAGATCTGTGGCAAAGTCCCTCACAGATGGTCTTTCTTTATCTTTTCAATACCTTAATCGGATTTTTATTTTGCAGTGATCAAGCTTAATAAAGGTCCATTTCACAAGACACCCTTCTTACAGTTATCACATTGCTTACAAATGTACTTTTCAATCCCAAACATTCTTTAAGGAATGTTTCTTTAAATATGCTAAATTTATACCTAAACACTTTCTAGTGCAGTTTTTGCATAGTCTCAGAATACAATAAAAACACTGCAGACTATTGAGACTGCATTTAATGACTACATAGATGGGAATGTTTACAGATTTTTATTGCCCTGTTTTCCTTGCTTTTCAATTCTTTGTCCAACACTTCTCTGCACATTTAAATTTCAGATGATTTTCCTGTAGGTCTTTTCACAATTAAAAGTTATCAGACATATAGTACTGTTAGAGACTTGCAAATTAAAGGCATCAAAATTTCTCTGCCATAGTAGTGACTAACCATGAGATTACAAAATTAGTTTCTGTGATTGTTTTGTCCAGGCTAAACAGAAATCTCAACTAAACTGCATAGAGTTGAAATCTCAACTAAAGAAAAGTTCAATACAATTCACTCTTCAAAACCAAATCAGAAGGGAAAGTGAAGATTTACTGCATCTGGAAAACAGTTTCTTGGATCATGCTGTGATTGATTAGAAAGAGAAATAAGTACTTGGGAATCACAGAATGGGTAAGGTGGGAAGGAAACACGGAGGGTCCTCTGGTCAAACCTCCCTTCTCAAACAGGGTAAAAACCAAACCAAACAGAATCTAGGAAGTTTCTATCCCCCTCTTTTCTTGCAGTGGTTCAATACGTTGCTATTTTGTGGTAGTACATGTGCTTCTAACAAAAATACTGCTATTTTCTGTCATAACATCATCTCCTTCAGGATCCCGAAGAGCCTTCACCCATGGTTTTCTTCTACTAGCTTGCAATGAAAATACTAAGAAATCTTTCATAGCAATCTAAGGCTACAAACTACTTCCTTCCAGAAGCCTCCCATATTATCACTTCCAAAGCTGTGTAACATACTAAATTCTAATAGGATTAACTTGGTATCAACTGTAATGTGAACTAATGAACATGTAATGAAGTAGCTCAAAGCCATTGCCATACATAAGTAGATAACTAGATAAGTTTCTCTTCCACTTACTCATCACCCAAATATTTTGCCTCTTACAAAACTGTGGGATTTCACAGCCAAACAGAAACTGGGAAGGGAGGCCTAGAAATTTGTGAAATCTGCAAACCGTGTAGAAACGATATAAACTTACTTGGAAATACTATTAGTTGACAATCTTAATCATTAAACACCTCTAAATTCTTGAAAATGAGACTCTCATTCTCATTCTCAGAAGAGACTTAAGCCAGAATCCTCAAAAGGGCTTCAGTATTGTTCCATTCAGCACTGCAGTGAGTAATTCTAAGTGTCCTGCAATGCGATGGAAACTTGGAGAGAAGCACTAAGAGCCTGCACCAAATGTCTGAGCAAAGCAAAGCATCTCACAAAGAGATCATCAAGGACAGAAAGTAAAAGCAAAGAAGCTACATCCACCAGTCAGTAAGAAAAATACGGGGGAAGATGACAGTTCAGGTCCATCTCCATGTCTATTTTACATGTACCTTAAATGAAAATTCTCTCTTGGCACCAGGAACCTGAGCCAAGTCAAAGTTTTTCTCGCAGTTAAAAAACTCAAAGCAAAACCCAACCAGAGCAAAGACAGCATGCAGCACATCAGCCTCCAAAGCCACCACACATTGTGTTGGCAGAAAGAACTCTACCAGGAGGGAGGGAGACAGGAGAACACTGTAAAAACCTGCAGCTTAGCAGTGTGGTGCACAGGAAGGAGCTCAGTGTGCCTGAAGAACTTTTTAGACAACTTGGTATCCAAAAGAACAGATGATATTCATGAAATTTGTGTGTCTGTTGGGTTTAAGCTGTCGGTAGAACAGCAGTTTTGAGGATCTCAGAGGCATCTAATGCTTTAATAGGCTGAAGTATCTAATTAGCAATTAAATTCTAATGCTACACTAGCATGCATAAGGAAAAAATGCCATATCCATATCTAGAAAAAACTGATTGCACACACACAAAAATACTACTATCAACTGACCATCAATAAAATCACCTTAGATGGACTGATACAGATGAGACATTCAGTTACAAAATTCTCCTGATAAGGTTTAGCAGATAATTTTGTAATGGATAAGTCTTACTTGAGGCATCTGACTGCAGTGTATTTAATAAGAGTCGTGTTGACTTCAGTGTTGGTTGAATTTAGTGCTGTTTGGTAGTAGCCAAGAATTCTCACACGCTTTGTAAAGGATTATGTCAGGTTAGTACTATTATTATGTAGTCAAACTGCGGTGGAATTTAGAGGTCCCAATTAAGAAGGAATGAAAGGACAATGAAATAGCACTCAGGATTTTTAGTTAATACCATGCATTAAATAGCATGGGGGAAATTTAAAGCTATTTGCTGGAGACACTTAAAAGGGCAATAAAGGCTGGCACTGCAGATGCCATACAGTCAGCACTTCAGGCATCTAAGGGATGGTAAGGTACGGTCTAAAAAGTTAAAGAAAATAATCCCACACTACAAGAGAGGGAACAATGGAACATCAAAATAACAAGAAGATACACATGTTGCAATCCAGTATTTGTTGAGACTGGAAAGAAGACAACTGGAGTTGTCAAGACATGAAATGATAAGGGCCTGAGCGAGAGTTCTGGTCATGAGAATGGAAAACAAAGGTTGAATCAGACTGGGATTGAGTAGGAAGAAATAAATCTACGGTTTTAGCAATAGCAGAAAGAAAAATTAAGATGCAATGAAGTCTAGTGTGGAATGACAGGTATGATTGTGTATATACTGCCCTGATATCATGGCACTTAAGGTAACAATGCTGTAAATTGAGTTCTCATTTGACTGGGAGTTTCAGCTTCCTAACTAGATACTTTAGTCAGAGCCAGTCTGAGAATATAAATGATGTGTTGGAAGAAGGCTCTGCAGCTGGTGCTGCAGGGACAAGGCATGTCCTGGTGTGAAAGCACTTTGATGTCACAGTCCTGGTAGAAATATAGTCTTCATATTTTCCTTTTCTTTAAGTCCTTTTTGTGTTGTGACAAAAACACATTCACCACTGTGCTGATGGAGACTTCTGGCACTATATTGCAATCTTCCTCCATACCATTCCTGGTATGATGTGCATTAAATCTTTTCAATCAGTTTTAAGGGAATAAAAATTGTAAGTTGTTTTTTTTTTCCTTCAGCAAATAGAGTTTCATATTCTATGGAACTGAGCTTAATCCTCTAATTAAAAATAAATTAAAATATTAATAGAAAGCAATTAACCTGCATTCAATTTTCAAAAGTCTCTTCTATCTCCTGTTCTTACTAGAAAGCCTTGTGTGGTTGAAAAAAAGTACCTTAATTCTTGATCTTCATAATACTCAGTGCTGTCCCATTGATAACTCTCTCACAAGAACATGTTAAAACTTGGAGGAATGAAAACCTCAGTGTTAAAAAACACTCACTCCAAAGGCTGTTTGGTCATTAAAGACTACATTATTCTTCTGAAAGGAGAAATCTTTGGCATTTTACATTAAAAACCCCAAAACATAAAATCAGTTCAGGGGTATTTGTAAAAATCCAACCAAGGCTGAAAGAATTAGGGTCAACTTTTGATCAGACTTCCTTGTACTAAGAAATGTGAAGGTAAGTCCATGTTCCCTCTGTATCTTTACTGATTACAACCCTGAGCTCAAGTTTTGAGATGAATTTCACATCTAGCATCATTACAGAAACTGTGCAAGGATGATATTGAGTGATGTGATCATGTGCTGGTCTTTGGAAGACTTGTGGGATAAGTTTGGCAATCATGGAGCATATTGTTAATGAGACATTAGAGGTTGTGAAATTTTAAAAGAGATGATGAACCCCAAACCCTTATTCATCAGCTGCACCAGCTGGACAGTCAGCAGTGAGATACATTTTTCAAGTAAAATGCAGGCTGCAGCACCTTCTGAGTCAAGAATTTCTGGAGCAGTTGCACAATTCAGTTATACAGTAAACAGTCTTGAGAAAATAAAAATACCATCAATGCATAGATAAATCCACTTCAGCAGAAACTGACTGGCTCTTTGGTTATGTGGAAATGTTTTCTTCCTGAAGTGAATAGCTTTATGCTCTCCACATATGAAAATAGAATGCACAGAGGCAAAAGGAAAAAGGCACAACTTAAACTAGTCCAGATGATTTTACACAGATTTGTCTAATTTAAAAAAAAAAAATCTGAACTTTGCTCATTCTTCCAAATTTTGAACAAAAGTAAAACCAACATTTCAAACTGCCTGACACTATGACAGTGGTGATTTTGAAGTCACAGCATAAACCAGAGCTACTGGCAGTACTGAGACACATTGGTGTTGTACTAGCAGACTAAGCTAATTTTTTTCATTATGAGACACAATAGAATGAACATATTGAGCACACAAAATCCCTGCTACTTCCATCCAATCCCTGAGAGACAGGCTACCAAGGACTGCAGCATTTTTCCAGTAGCTGCCTCTCACTGACAGGAACAAGTGTGTAAACTGAGAAGTGGCTCTGATACAATTCAGATACACTGTATGAGAACAGGCATTTAATTTAATCTGCAGACAATTACTGGTAAAGCTGCTTTGTGCGTTGGGTTTAATTCCTGGGCTGTGAAGTCATGGAATGGTGCTCAGCAGAGCAGAAAGGTGAAGGGCATCCTGTTAAGTGAAAGCAAAGAGGTTGTTCTACGTATGGCTCTATAAGCTGACTAAAGCAGGGCCTGTGTCCCAAACAAAGAACTCTGCTTCACAGCCACATTCCCTCCCAGCTCACCCAAATCACCAGCTGTAAAGGAACTTCACACAAACAATGGTTAAGCCTCTGACTTGTGGCTTGGAGCAATTTTTTTTTTGTCAGACTTTATCTGTGAACGTAATTAGTTGTTTGCCAAAGAATTTCTTGGCACAGCTGATTGCCTAACACTTTTGAAAACAGCAAGGATCTCGACCCATTGGGGAAGGGGATCCAATAGAGTTTATTGTCAGAAACCATTAAATTAAGGATATGATTGATTGAAGAGAAAGTATTGGGTGAAGGTATCAGGAACCCACTGAATATGTTCCATTTCTGGGATGCTCTGATGGAGTTACTTGTATAAAGACAAAAAGAGAAAATATTAACTATTTACATGTACATATAACATTTATCAAGATTGCTCTCAGCCCTAAATTTGCATAATGATATGTGGCACTGAGCCATGCCTGGTACCTGGAAAATCTTGGTGACTTTCCTTACAGGAAAAGGATAAGGAACAAGGGCTCCTTGTTTGCAATGAGCATGTCTGGATCTGAAGCACATGTCAAGCAGCAGTGCTTTTTAATTCCAGGCTTGTGTGCACATAGAACCTGAGAATGTGGCAAAACATATTGCAGAAATTTCCAAGATGTTCCTGATTGTAGTTTTGGCAGCACACAGCAGGCAGAGGGGAGTTAAGTGTCCGAATTGTTTCACATCAGACAGGTTCTGGTTTTTGTATCTCCTAGATACAGATGCTCTGTAATGGGGTTGGTATCAAAATACTACACAACTAGATGAGTTGATAACAAGGATTTCAACAGCAGAGGTCACACAACTCATAAAAAGTCATTTGCTACTAGAAGGATGTAAGTCACAGTGCTAGGAATGTTTCTCTACATGGGAATTATGGTATGGCACTGATATAATTCCAAGTTAGTACAGGGTATCTAGTAAAACAGTGAGGCAGTCAAAACTGCTCATAGAGATGACATAATCCTGGCCCAATAAACCCAGATGACAGGATCTGAGCTGACAACACTTTTGGGACAGAGATTCTGGTAGGTCAAACTATCTTCCAGCTTGATGAAGAGACAGCTGTTGGGTTGAGACAGCCCCCACAGAATCTGCAAAGTGTGTCTCATATCAAAGGTTGCATCCCCGATCCCCAATTTTAAACAAAAAACAAATCACTCTCTCTTAGTTTAAAGAGAGGTCAATATCAACTCTGATTCCTAAAGCAGCACTTCAGCAGCATAGCATAATATTGCTATTTTTGCCTCCAAAAGACTGTTTTGCTTTTACTGTGACTGATTTAAATATCCTCAGGATCCTTCTGCCTACTCTACCTCCAGACTGTGAAGATGATGACACCATTTTAGCCATTTCATTTTCATGAGATACTGAGCCAACTATGTTACTTTCTAGATCTCCAGAACTTGCTTAAGCACACTCCTGCCACTGAAAACAATAAACAGCCACCAAAAGGCTCAACACCAACACTTGCACATTTATTGTAACATAAAGTTTATTACAGCAGAAGCTACTTGCCAGCAACATGAATAATTTTTATTGGAGCATAAATATTAGCCTTCTTTGTTTACATGCTTCAATCCAATTCCCAGGAAAAAGTAGAAACAACAAAAAAACCCCAACCAGTAGACCCTATTTCTAGAAAGACCCTAAAATAATAATGCAAAGACTGTATCAAAACAAAGAGCAAAGCTCACCATGACCCAAGTGGTTCTTCACCCACTCATCCTTCTCTTCTCCAACATCTGCTATGTGACTGCCAACCATTCTCTTTACTCAAGCTGCAAACTGGGAATAAGCTCAGATTTTGTTGTGAAAAAACCCCAGTGTATCAACATCCCAGTTTACCCAAAGTACATTTATTGATTTAAGTCCCCCTGAATAAATGGCCTATAAATCAGGATCTCTACAGAAAATAAATATAGCTGTTACATTCCATTCCACTGAAGTTTTCAAGAGAAATAGTGATTTTCATCTGGTTTACAGCTAATGTGGCTAATACTTTGTTATATATTAAAAATAGGCATTTTGCTTTAAAACCTTTTATTCTAACCTGAAGAAGATAAAAAAAAAACCTCTAAAAAAATAGTGGATTGAGCAGCCAGACTGCAGTTAGAAGGAAAAAACAAGACAACAAGAAAAATAAACTGGATTCAGAGCAACCTTCAGCAGTGGAAATGATAACTCTGTTTCAAGTGGACACTGAATAACTCAGTTAAATGCCTGAACTCCTCTCACAGTGTTATTAAAACCCAGAAAGCTTTTCCTTCAGAAGTGTTTGTGGCTAGCACAGCAGTGATGAACCACCTAGGTAGAAAATACATAGAAGTAGTTTCTGAGTATCTGAGTAATTGGGTTTAGGTGAACATTAAACTACAAATACCTCCCAATCTTTTGATAGATTACTTTCCAATGCATTTCCGATTAACCTCAGTCGTGTGACTACACCTGTGTAGTTCTGCCCTCTCCTGGTCCATGGGACACACGCAGGAGACACTGCAAACACACACAACTTAGTGAGCAGCAACAACAGAACAGCCAAACCGACCACAGGTTAATTAGCTGGAGGTTACACGCACTGATCTGTCTTATAATCACTTTTCTGCACTCTGAGATATCATTCATTTAGTGTTTCTGGGCAGAAAGGGATCTTTCCAAACACAAGAGCAACACAAGCATGTTTTTATGTCCAAGAGTAAACTGCAGTTCTGGTTTTTGCTGTTGTTTTATTTGAAACCAAAACAATATTTGGTTATTAAATATTAATACCAAACAATATGCAGACAGAAATGATTAGTGGTCATTGCTGATTAGTTAATTCCAGGATAGCTCTGACCCTGCATTGTTTGCTCTAAATCCACTGCCTTCAAAATCTATTGCAAATTCCAATCGAAACTAAAAGGGAAAGAAAAAAAGATCCTCCAGGATTTTGGATAAAAACTAATCTTTGCCAAAAATATGACATAGTCGTAATGGTGGCAAAAGGCTCAAACACTTCTGGAGTGAATGAAAATTAACTTGAAAAGTTTTAATTGAAACGTATTACTTTTTTTTTCATATCTCTAAGTCTAATTTGTTAATTTTATTCTTCTTATAGCCAAAATAAAAAGCCATAATCACTATGCCTCTGGGGGTTAACAGAACCCTTGTGACTACTTGTAACCATGGAAATATAAAGAGCTACTCAGAGCCCAACATCAAACTAACAGAGGTGCTGAGAGACAGAAAATAGATAGATGATGAATTTGCTACACAACAAAGCTCGCTGAGTCTGTACCCACTGCATTAACAGCCTGGAAAGCAAAGTCACAAAGCCTTTGGATTGCTTAAAAGCATCTAGCATTTACTAGAGCTCCTCACTGCAAATAAAGGGAGATGCCTTGAAAGAGTTGTTTTTAAAGCGCTGAGTGCATCTGAACTAGTTTAAAAGCAGAGACAAAAGGAGGTAAAAATGGTTACTTTGTGAATAGGAAGAGTAACAATATGCATGAAAAGACTCAAAAAGGCCCTGTTGAAGAAGGGTTTTCTTGGAATAAAATTGTGTTTATGTGGATTATGCAATCAATGGCCAGTGACATCCGAGTCAGCCTGTACCAAGCACCATCAAGAGTGTTTTCTCATTATCTGCTAACAGCCTCAAATTTAACAGACACAGAAATACCTAAGACAAGCCAACACTCCTCTGCTGATTTACTGACCCAACTATCTGCCTTATAATAATAAGGCATGTGCATATTTAACTGCTTTCTCTGTGACAGCCCAAACCACAAAACATTGTTTAACCAACCACAACTACAATACTTGAACATAGCCATCCTCAAAAAGAGAAACCTTTGGTAAAAAAAGGAAAACATATACATTCCTTGCTGCCATAAGCAAGATATGACCCACAGCAGTGGAAAAATCTTTTCAATATTATATCTCAGCAAATTACATCTACTTAGGAAATAAAATAATGAATATACATAGAAAAAAAACCTCCAACAAATATGTGCACACTATGTAATGACTCTAAGAGCCAAAGTGTGTCACCATGATCAAACAGACTGTAGCACTCACTCTTCCAGCATTAGTAGTGCTAGACAAACTGATCAGAGCTCATTTTTTGCCTTTCTTCTTCTCTTTATCCCAGGGATAACTACAGAATCAGAACTCTCTTCCAGTTCCCCTCCAGGCTTCAGGAAGATCAAGCTCACCTCCAAGCCAGGAGGATTTCTGAGACAGTGATCTATATGCCCAGATGATCCAAAGGACAGTACCACACTTCCTAAAATGAGCTCAGCACACACTGAGGGAGTTGTAGATGGTGCTAAGGTCTCCCCTGAGCCTCCTCTTCTCCATAAAATCTTATGCATCATGAGCTTTCAATAAAATGATGGCTTCCAAGTGCCTACATTTTATTTTAAATTGGAATGTGTTCATATGCTGCTTAAACACTTCCAAAAATATTACTTCCAGTTTGCTGATAGAGTATCTGGCATGGTAGAACCCACTCCTAACTCTCCTACTGAGAGTGACTGCTGCACTATACTAATTACTGCAGTACCAGTAATTTATTAGCAATCTTACACAAAAGCACAGACTATTGCAAAATCCAAAAGGATTCCATAGGTTACATGAGATGTAACTTACAGCAGAATTAATTTCTAATGTTCCAATAGAGTCTTGGCTACACTTCATATTTCTATTTTCAGTGTGATTTTTTTTAAATATTTGGGAGTTCACTAATTCAATGCTCATGAGAAATAACAAATGCAATAGGTAGAAATGTTTGAATAAAGGCCAAGTAATAGAAGTCTGGGTTTTTTCATTAGTGGCAAAGTCTTCCTATTGGCCAATTAATATAATTACTGATTCTCTTGCATTATTATTTGTGGTATTTTAGCCTTTTATCCTCTGAGCCTCAAGCTAGTACCCAATATCACAAACAAAAAGGCAACATGAGAAAAGAATTAGGTGTACCACAACAGAACACCAGCAAAAAGAGCATGACAACAATTTGCACTTTTCTCCTGTTCAGTGGAGAGTCTTGAGAGACTTAAAAAATATTTAAAAGGATGTTTTGAAGCAATACCCAAAGGAATATTATCACCATTGAACTATATATAAACAAAAGGTCAGAGACCCTGATTCAGAAATTTTAAGTAAATAAATCACTGAGAAAATCAAGGATATGGTCAGAAGCAACTTCACCAGTCTGTGGATCTCTTCTTTTGTGTCCTAGGCATGATATTACCCTATAACTTTTAGTATGGGTAGTGAATATTTGTTCAGTAAATATGTATGTACTACTAAAATGCAAAAGGAGCCTAATTGTGTATGGACAAGTTAGGCACACTGGCAATCCCTTTGCTTTTATTGTGGAGTGCATTTCATTACTCACTAATCACTTGATCTGCACACTTAGAGACACTGTCTTGGGCTCAACAACAGCTTTGCATCCAGTTCCCAACACAATGCATAAAAACCTGAATGAAACACACTTCTTTCTTTGACTTAATGAGACATAGATCAGGTTTTCAAAGAGCAGAGAGTCAACTCAGGACTTCAGCAAGGTGTTTGCTGTAAGAAATATTTACCCACCTTTATGCATCCTTTCATGCTTGACATTTATATATTTGGTGTATCTTCTTTTGTTTCATAGATTTTGTTGCCTTACCCACCTTTATGCATCCTTTCATGTTTTACATTTATATATTTGGTGCATCTCCTTTTGTTTCATAGATTTTGTTGTCATGTACCCATAGCTGATATTAAACCACAAACAATACATTAGAGAACAGTAATTAAAATCTGGAGTAAAAGGAGCCTGATGAAACTGTACTTTTAGAGGTAATATAATATATTAAAGTAAAATTTTATTAGGGATGATATAGGTCCTATTTTTGACAGGCTCAGCATTTTCCAGGACAAAGTTAAAGGAATCATGTAGGAAAAACTCTACACTATTTTATGCCATCAGCTTCATTATGACACAACATAAGGATTATGGAAGCAAACCCAAGGAAATTCCAAATAATTGTCTACCCAAGTTACTACTTCCAACTTGGAGTTTAAATTCATTAAAAGATCAAGTCTAAAACAACAGTAGAAAAGCACATACCTAAAAGGATGATTATTCCTCTAAAAAGGCAGATAAAACTTTTAGCATAGTTTTTTTTCTTCCCACAGAAGGAAAAGGGCTCAGCATGGTTGGGATCACTGGCTGAGACAGCCTGCAGGAGAAGTATGTGAGGAAGCACTAAAGAGGATTTTGTTTTGTTGGGTGCAGCAAGTTTATCAGTCATTAAGTTGTTAAGACTCCTCTGTGATCTCATGCATTGCTTCTCAATCTCTGGTTCATACATTGACCCATAGGATACAAACCTTTTAAATGGACAACTTCCTGCACACCCAAGCAGGCAAGGAAATAGCCAGGGAAATGAACATGGTAACTGAATACACAGAACATCTGAAAGTTCATTGGCATTGCATGAAAATCATTGACGTGATACTGGACAAGAAGTGTAAATGACCACGGACATTTCTTAATTAAAAACTGCATGGTTTTGTTAATTAAAATGTATTGATTAACATATCCTTGAGAAATCTGTAGTACTCAGAGCAAGCCATGACCATCTGCTTAGACTGCACCACCTGCACTGCCCTGGGCCCATGAGGCAGCCTCCTGGCCCCTAATTTATCTGGCAACAATTAATGTTTTAGCCATGCTCTCTCCACTCCCTCTGACTGTTCAAGCTGCAGCATCAGATTTTCAAGAAATGTCAGCAGGACTGTCTTAAGAACAGCATGATTATTGCCCAGGCTAGTCCTTCTCTGCCCTTCTTTCCCTGCCTCCAAACATATGTTCAAAGATGAGTGGATAGGTCTGTGATATGTCTAAGGTAAATAATGTAACAGGTCACTTCCATGCTCTTCCTCAGCATCTTTTTGCTCATCGTGCTGAGAACTAGTGGGGTTTTGTCAGAAGTAAAAAGAAAAAATAATTGCTCACAAAGAATAGAATAATAATCTATATTAGTGGAAATCATTCTATAAAGGGCCTAATTTTCTGGTTGGTGGTCACATAGAAACGTCAGATAGATATCAAATATACAAGAATAGTTAAAGTTTCTGCCACTCCCAGTGACATGCACATAATTAATACCCAGATTCATGAAGTCATGAAGTGGGTGGGGACAGGGTGGGACCAGGATCAGATAGGTAGGCAGCTTTGTAGTTCTGCTTCAAGTACAAACTGTTTGGGCAACTGCAGGAGAAACAAGTGGTCGATGCAAGTCCAGCATGAAAGTGGAGCTGAGCAACTCTGAGGACACACTGTGAGTCATACGATGCAGAACCTCCTGGCTACCACTGGTGGTGAACAAGTAGAAATTGAAGTCCTCTTGCTTTCCTTTGTTAAATCCCTCCCATTAAAACCCAGGAAATTGTAGTAAGTTTTGGTGAGAATACATTTAGTGACATTAGTAGTTAAGATTTCAACAACCAAGGTCAGCTCAATACACAATACACAATGGATGCCAGTTCACTCGTGTGGGAAATAAAACATCCAAAGAAAAGTAGCTTTCCACTTTTCCTAGACAAGTTTTGCTGCTAAGAGTCAAACTACCCTTGCAGCATTTGAACTCATCAACTTTTCTTTTTGCATAAACAGACAGATGAAGTCCTAGGACTTTATAGCAAGAGGCAAACTACTTGATAATTGCTAGATTTTGGAATTAGGTTGCAATTGGCATCTGTTTCATACTTACAGGATGTAAATATTTCTGAGTGAATCTCAATCATGCATATAGCATATAATTAATTAATGCACACTGTCTTTTCTGTTATTTCTGCTAGTCACTAGAGTTTATCCCCAGCATATGCTGCTATGGATTCCTTTCTATTGCCTTTTTCAGTCACTGAAATGGCACATCCATTTAATGACATACGCTGTGTTTATATATTTTGATTGCATCACCACAAAACATCACTGTGGACTAACTTCAATGCTGCTGATGTACTAACCTTTTTTTAACATGAAATGGAAAGACAAGACACCAAGATGGAACATGAGTGACTGAGCACAAATATGAGAATAGATTTTACAGGATTATGTTAAGTATCCTGTAGATTGTAAAGATGTCAGCTAACGTAAAACTCTAATGTACCAGCTGCTGTCCAAACAGATCACAAAATCAAAGTCCCCATGCTGAGCAGGGCTTAAAATAGAACAGCTGATGAGCAAGATGCTCTCTCTTATATAAACTTCACATTTCATGCACTAAGACATTTCATTGTCAAATATTCCTGGGGTAGCTATTTTCCACGAAAAATCTGCAGCAGAACAAAAGCACCAAATTGTTTCACTTTTCAGGCTCTAAGATTATTATTTTCTTGCCACACAGAAACTCCCTTCTAGTCTGCTTTGTGATTCATGTGTTTGGCTGAATAAGTTTCCTGGAACTTGGAACAAGAGGGAAACCTTCTCTAACTACTTCCTGTCTTTCTACACACACTAATAACAAGACAGAGTCCTCCCACCTTTCCCATTTACAAAATGCCAGGCACACCTACTGGTTCACAGGCCTTCAGAAATAGTCTGGTTTGGCTCTGGTTTTAAAACAGCATGATATTCTCTGGCAACAAAACTCCTGTTTTTCTAACATCAGTATGTATGGAAAAATATTAACAAACTACTTAATTAATTGTGTGTAGACAATGGAGAAATCATAGTTTACCATAAAACAGAATCACAGAATGGTTTGGGTGGGAAGGGACCTTAAAGATCATCTAATTCCACCCTCCTTGCTGTGGGCAGGGACAAACATAAAAGATCTTTTTCCTGTCTACATCCAGTCAGAACTTTGAAAGCAAGTTAATCCTAAAGCAATGGTGAGGGAAAGTATAACCTATGGTATAGGCTGAACTCACAGGCCTCACTCCAGATGCCTCATGGAATCAGAATGGAACCAATGCTCAATTTTGACTGTGTAAGAATTAAGTAGAAACTCCAGAATAAGGTGTAGTGTGTTCACAAGATGAAAGGCCAAAAATTAAAATCACCATCCCCACTGTCCCATTACAGCCTGTCAATCTGGAAACCCTAAAGGAATGGATCCAAAATACACCATCCTCTAATAAAACCATGGATTGTTTTATTTATTAGAGTTATCAGCACCAACAGAAAAGAGAATCAGGCCCCTAATTTTATAAGTTGCATAGCTTCTTTTCAAAATATCTGTCCTTGTACTTGGAAAACAAGTAAAATATTTTGTGTAACTGATATGAAAAACTAACTAGAGGTGCTGAGTGGCTTACCAAACTCTTTAGAAGGCTGCCATGAGGTACTCCAGTTCTAATTGTGGCTTTGCATCTGACTTAATATGTGGGTGTAATCCTGGCTATCTCGTTAATCTCCAGGCCTGTTTTTCCAATCTGTAAAAGGGTGGATATTATGCTTATTAACTAATAGAGTCCATGACTGTTAATTAGCTAAAAAGAATACTCTTTAAATTTGCAATTCCAGCTATACCTTTCTGTTCAACTGACTCTGCTTCTTACTTACCCCTTAAAACAAGCAAATCAAGGCTGGTTGAAATTCATTCTCTGTTCATGACCAAAAGTCTTGCTGTTTTTTTTTTTTCTCACTGTTTCTTGCCTTCATTTCAAGTCAAAGCTGCACATGTGCTGCTTTGCTCTGGCTATTCTGTGAAATTTAGCTTACAGATTTGCTACATTTTGCTATTCTTAAATGAAGCTTTATTCCAAAACTAAATTAAGCTTTGCCTACCATAGTGGAGTGTTGCTACTCTCCTGAAACGCAGCAACAAATACTCAACAGAAAAGGCAGCAAAACTTTATCCTGAATCTCAAAAGTCCTCAACAAGTCTTGAAGCAATGCAGGCAACAGTTTCAGGAGTGTCTTTGGTCTAATTTTCTTCTAACAAAATGGCTTGTAGAACTTTTCAACTCTAGGTTTATACATCATGCATTAAAAAAAGGTAATTAGTAAATACGGTGCGGACTCGAAATTAGTCCAAGAATGGATAAAAAGGATAAACAAAACTTTAGTAAACATTTTAATACAATCCTGGAGAATAAAGGGTAGAAAGTGCTGTTACTTGAAAAGGCTGTAGCCTTCAAGAATTTCTGACTCAGAATATTTTACTCCCTAAAATTTTATAAACATATTTACAATTTATCATGCCTCTTTGCAGCTCAGACTTCCAGTCTCTGAAAAACAAACTACATTCTCTACATTTTTAATGAAGCAAAAACTCTGACGTTCGTCAACCTTCACTAAGGTTGAATACAGATAAAGATAGAAGCTTTTTGTCCTGGGCCTTCCATAAAGATTGAAAAAATATTGCAGAGAAGTACTTAAAATTTCCTAACTCTCTGGCTTTAGCCTCCTTTTCCTCATTAGATTCTTCTGTCCTTGTTATGCTGCCAGACACTGTGTTGCCAACTCTTCTGAGTTCCTATTGAATCTCTGAATATTAATTGGTGTTCTTAGAGACCACAGAGCTGAAATCAATGGATTGTGTAAGAATCTTCTCTTTTAGTCTAAAACAAGCCCTTAGCCCTTGAAATGAGGATGAAGGTTGGGAGGAAGAGGAGGGGATTTTAAAAGCTCAGAAGGAAGAGGCACATGAAAAAGTCAACATTTATTCCTTCATATTTATGACTTTTAGTGCCCAACTTTGGTAACACTGTGGTAGAGGGTGCACTCTTTAATGTTACAAGTGTTTATACAAACAAAACCAGAAAAGCCTAGTATTTCCTGGGCTTAGGTGTTGTAGTAACTCAAGAATTTGATGAACTGTGAAAAGAATGAGTCTGCAATAGCTTATTATGTTAAAACTTTTGTTTGGAAGAGGTTTGAACCAGCCACACATGAGTTGTGACAGCCTATAGTAAACAGACCACCACTGTGAGGTTTTTTTGCATCAGTCTTCCCAGTTTCTTCTGTCCTCATAACAAGGTTGAAGTAGACCACCACTGTGAGGTTTTTTTGCATGAGTCTTTCCAGTTTCTTCTGCCCTCATAACAAGGTTGAAGCATGACAGCAGCTCTGTGGAACAGGGTG